>NC_057716.1:24840211-24877137 GCF_004010195.1 Chiloscyllium plagiosum | reverse complement strand
TTGAGGGGGGGGGGGTTCAACAGGTAAGTTGCGGCAAGTGGAGGAGATATGCTGGAGTGCATCGTTGACCATGTGGGAAGGGAAATTACAAAATTGGAAAAACGAGGCTATCTGGGATTTTCTAAGGTGGAATTGGGAACAGATACAGTGTAGGCAGAGGAATTGGGAATAAAGGATTTTACAGGTGGTAGGGTGGGAGGAGGTGTAGTCCAGGTAGCTGTAGGAGTCGGTGGACTTGTAGTAGATGTCTGTGGTTAGTCGGTTGCCGGAGACGGTGATGGTGGGGTCCAGGAAGGGGAGGGAGGTGTCCGAGATGATCCAAATTGTGGACTGGTTTCTGGTGAGTGACATCACTGGTGGTGGAAGTGACGTAGGTGAAGATGTCATCCATGTCCAGGTGAGTGAGATTTTTAGGGGTGAAACTGGCTGCAGCAACGGCAACTGTGGGGACGGAAGGGACGTGCAGAGTAGGTATCACGTCTGTGTCGGAGGTGGTGACTCCAGCGGTGGTGGAGGATCCTGCGGTGGTTGGGCAGGTGGTCGTCTTCCTGGCAATCGTGGAGATGATTACCTGGACGGCGATCGCGGAGATGGTGTGGTTGGCAGTGGCTGTAGTCCATGTGGCGGCGGGGGCGGAAATGATGTCATAACTCCCCACGGCAGTCGCTGAAGGAGTGGCTGCATGGCTAATGGTGTCTGAGCAGTTCCGGAGGCCAGGAAAAGGCTCAGAAATGGTCGAGGGAACCCATGTATTGAGGTAAGTACATGCAAGTTTGTCAGGGGCTTTATCCCCTGACAGTCAACAGTGCATTCATGGCCATCATTAGATACTTAATTCCAGATTTTTAAAAATTGAATTTAGAATTCTGCCATCTGCCGTGGCAGGATTTAAACCCTAGCTTCCAGAACATTCTTGGGTCTCTGGATGAACAGTCCAGCAATAATGCCACTAGACTATTGCCTTCCCGCCCCATAATAGCTCCACCTAATGGCAGATATTGGTTATTGCAGATAATTTTGGACTTCAGTGGCAATCACACCAAAAAATTTATGCCAAGAGATGGAGTTTGGCCAATTAATACTTTATCAAGTGAGTGTAATTTTAGCATTTATTTATATTGTATTGCATCTTTTTAAAAAATCTATCCTGTCTTATGGGTTATTTTATTTATGAATGCAGGCATTTAGGAAACGACACCGTTCCAAATTAGCAACGTTTATAAGTTGTTTCCTGCTGAGAAAGATCCTGACGTACCTAACTGAATTGTGTTTCTTTTATATTTAGCGACTTATTTTATTTTATGGGCTATTTCAGTAAAGACTGCCCTGTACCGCGTGCATAATGAATAGCATGACAAAGGGAGGGGATAGCCTCGGGCTATTATTGCGAGAGCATTAATTCAGAGGCCCAGGTATTATCCTGGAGGCCTGAATTTGAATACCATTGTGGCAGATGGTGGTATTTGAATTGAATAAAAATCTTGAAATAAGAGTCTAATGAAGCTGTTATCGATTGTCAGATAAAGCCCATCTGGTTCACTCATGTCCTTTAGGGAAGGAAATCTACTGTTCCTACCTGGATTGGTGTACATGTGACTCCGCACCCACAGCAACATGGTTGACTCTTAACTGCTATCTGGGAAATTAGGGAAGTTTATCAGATGGAAATAATATCCTGGCATGGATTGAGAATTGGTTAATGGACAGAAAGCAGAGTGTAGGAATAAATTTTCGTAGTCTGTGATTAGTGGGGTACCACAAGGATCAATGCCTGTACTTGAGCTTTTCACAATCTATGTCAATAGTTTGGATGTGGGGACCGATACAACAATTTGCTGATGACACGAATCTATTGTATTGTGTGGTCTGGCAAAGAAACTTCATTGGGATTTAGAGAGACTCAGTGATTGGGCAAGAGTGCACTGTGGCTGATAGAATATAATGTCCAAAAATGTGAAGTTATCCACTTTGGCAGGAAAAATGGCAATTCAGAGTAACTGACAGAGCCTCTCTACATTTCTAGATGTAAAGATATAAAGTGATATGAGGATACTATGGGAAAATGGCTTTGAGGTAGATGTGCTGGATGGTCAACGATGCCATCCAGCACATCTCCTCCACTTCCTACAACTCTGCCCTTGAACCCCACCCCTCCCAAAGCAACAAGGACAGAACTCCCCCTGGTCCTCACCTTCCACCCCACCAACCTCCGGATACTCCGTTGAGGCAGCTGTAATCTAGATGAGTAATTGAAAAATATTGATATCAAAGTGACCAGGGTGTCCTTGTCATGAATCATTGAAAGCTAACAACCAGATACAGCAAATAACTAGAAAGGCAATTGATATGTTGGTCTTTACTGCTGAGGGATTTGAGTGTAGGATTAAAGATTCCTTGCTGGTGAGATTGCTAAAGAGCCTTGGTGAGATTGCAACTGGTGAACAGAGCAGAGTTTTAGTCCCCTTACCTAGGGAAAGACATATTTGCCAAAGAGTGAATGTAACGAAGACTCACCAGAGCAGGATGGAAAGCTGTCCCATAAGAAGAGATTGAGGAGACTGGTTCTGATTTCCTGATGAAGGGCTCCGGCCTGAAATGTCGATTTTCCTGCCTGACCTGCTGCGCTTTTCCAGCACCACACTATCGACTCTGATCTCCAGCATCTGCAGTCCTCACTGTCTCCTGGTTCTGTATTCTCCAGAGTCTGGAAGAAAGAAAGGTGATCCGATTGAAACATATGAAATGTTTCCAGGGTTTGACAGGGTAGATGCAGAAAGGATCTTTGTCCTAGGTGGGGGATGTCTCAAAATAAGATGTGGACTATTTAGGGTTGAGTTGAAGAGGCATTTCTTAACTCAGAGGGTGGTGAATCTTGGAATTCTGTGCCCTTGAAGATGGCGGAGGCTCAGTCATTGATCAGCGCTCTCTACGTTTCTAGATTGAAAGTTATCAAAGGATGTGGGGATAATGCAGGAAGATAGGGTTGAGGTAGCAACTCAGCTATAATCTAGATGGATGGCAGTGCAAGCTCGAGTGGCTGAATGGCCTAGTCCTGCTTCTATTGCCTTTGCTCCGAGCTCTGTGAATGGACCTAAACCACATGGAATTCAGAGATTCAAAACTGAAGGTTCATCTACCACCAAGTCTGCAAGTAGGATTGGGCAATAAATATCGACATTGCCAAATAAGAGAATGAACAAAAAATATCAGTGTCAGTCTATGTTGGAAACGGTAACCTTCTGCAATCAGAGTTTACATCAGAAATAAATGGCTGACACAGCTCATGCTCCAGACTCTTTGAATTGATTCAAAACTCCACTTTTATGAATTTAATTGACTATAAAGCACTTGGGAATGTCCTTAGTTTGTGAAAGGCGTCATCTCATGCGTGTCCTTGTTTTTTTCTGCCTGTCATGAATATGTAACCCTTAAAAGCATAATTTACATCTCAGGAATGCACACTGCTCAGTAATACTTTCTACAGTTAATTCCAAATAATTGAATAAGTTTGATTTATCCAGTGACAATTCATCATGACACAGGTGTTTCACTGGTGGGGGATCAAGACTGAAAGTGGCTGGGCTGGCGTGAAGAGAGAAACTGCACCTTACCTACTTCACATAGTGCTCAGAGATGCTTGTCCTAAGAGGGCAGGCAGGTATCAGTTTAGACCTTCATCGAACAGATGACAGGCTGAATCTTATGTGTCAGAGGCTGGCACATGTCAGATGTCATTGTCGGTGGCTGGTGCCCATGAAGAGTGCCCTGAGATGTTGGTGCCCAGTACCCAACATGGAACCCGGTGAAGTCACCAGGCACCCTCTCTGACTTCCCCATCAAGGATTCTCGAAGTCTAGCTTGTTCAGTGCACTTGGAATACGAATATTAATGAAGCAAGCTCTGGCATTAATAAGGCATTAGATTAGATTCCCTACCGTGTCGAAACAGGCCCTTCAGCCCAACAAGTACACACTGACCCTCCAAAGAGTAACCCACCCAGATCCATTTCCCTCTGACTAATGCACCTAACACTATGGGGCAATTTAGCGTGGCCAATTCACCTGAGCTGCACATCTTTGGACTGTGGGAGGAAACCGGAGCACCCAGAGGAAACCCACGCAGACACGGGGAGAACGTGCAAACTCCACACAGTCACCTGAGTTGGGAATCGAACCCGGATCCCTGGCGCTGTGAGGTAATAGTGCTAACTACTGAGCCACCATGCTGCCCTAGCCCATTAACACAGTAATAATCACCGTCACTTGGCATACAGCTTGGCATACAGTTGGCATACACTGCCATACAGCTTAGACCCTGACAAGATCCTATCGCACATGCTTGGCTGAGTGGTTTTCCCTCTGTACTGCAATGGGAGTGTCAGCATTGATTTTCTACACAGGGCTCTGGTCTGGGACCCAGGCCAATGACCTCCCAACCCTGAAGCAAGAGTGGTTTCCACAGGCTAACCCACACATAGAATGTCGAGTTGGGTCAGGAATTACATGGAAGAAAAGAAGCAGCTTATGTACTGGAAAGGCGAGTGCTGTCAGGTGTGGAGACTTACTAAGGGATTGGTTCGTTAAATCCCTACTGTGTAGAAGCAGGCCATTCAACCCATTGCGTCCACAATGACCCTCCAAAAAGCATCCCAACCAGACCCACCTCCCCACCCTTTCCCTGTATATCCCATGGCTAATCTACCTAGCCATGCACACCACGCAACAATTTAGCATGGCCAATTCACCTAAGCAGCACATCCTTGGACTGTGGGAGGAAACCAGAGCACCCAAGGAAACCCACATAGATGTAGGGAGAATATGCAAACTCCACACAGACAGCCACCCGAGGCTGAAATCGGTTCCCTGGTACTGTGAGGCAGCAGTGCTAACCACTGAGCCACCGTACTGCCCCAAGGGTCTAACTAACCCCAACAAATTGCATTCAGAAAACCAGTGCACATTGCTGAGGTGGTTCGGGAGTGGGAAAAGGAGGAGCTGAATTTATGAATAGGCACACAATCACAAGAAGGGCATGTGAATGGCAGAATCATGGTGAAATTCAGCCTGGAAAAGCCCAAATTGTTCCATATGGGCTTCAACATAATGAGCACACTCTTGCTGAATGAATTAGGGTTAAATATTTTTAGAGTTTAAGCTGAAAATAGACAGAGATAGAAAACTCACAATTTAGCAGACATGATCATTACAGAGCGATAATTGACCAAACAAGTAGACTGCTGAGCTAAATTGCTAGTTAAGTGGAAGAAAAACTTGACAGTTGAGCAACCAGCAGTGCAGTGGCCATCTCTGACGACAGTTTTAGAGAGGATGCCCTACACTGCTTGGCAACACTGATTCCCATCAATATCCTGAGGGTCTGATCAGACACTGTACTGGACCAACCACAGAAATGCCAAGGCTGCCAGAACAGGCCAGAGTTTGGATTTACTGCGTAGATTAGCTCACTTCTGACTCTGCAAAACCTGCCGACATTTGCAAAGCACAAGCCACAGATTTAGTGGAGATACCACCACTTTACCAACAGTCCAAACTATCTCACGTAATCCCCACACTTAATCTAAACATTCACTAACTGAACAATTGGTACATCATGGTTGCAGGCTGTGCTATCTACAAGGTACACAGCAGCAATATATCCAGGCTCCTATGGTCAAACAATCTAAATTTCAAGGCTGGGGGGGGCATATTTTTAAGGTGAGAGGAGAAAGATTTTAAAAAGACAGAAGGGGCAATTTTTGTACACAGAGAGTGGTTCATGTGTGGAATGAACTTCCAGAGGAAGTGGTGGATGCAGGTTACAGTTACAATGTTGAAAAGACATTTAGATAAGTGCATGGATAAGAAATGTTTGGAGGGCTATGGGCTGAGCGCAGACAGGTGGGACTGGTTTAGTTTGAGATTATGGTCAGCGTGGAGTGGTGGGTCCAAGGGGTCTGTTTCTGTGCTGTATGATTCTATGACTCTATGATTAAACCTTCCACTACCACCCAGACAGCCAGGGGCAGTAGGTGTATGGGAGCATTTTCACCTCCAAGTGTGCTCCTAGTCTCACACGTTTTGATGTGGACACACTATGGGCAAAGATCCTGGGGCTTCTTACCCAACATCCCATGAGCACATGGACCGCAATGTGTAAGAAGGTGGCCATTTGTCATCATCCCAAAGGCATGGTGAACAACAACCTTTTACTATGGTGAAATAATGGGACCCCAATGCTCTGCGTTCCAAACTCTACATTGTCCGAAAACCTAATTTCTGAATGCATCTTAAAAGTACCTCATTGGCTGGAAAGCTCTTCAAGATGTTCTTAGATCATAAAAGGTTTGCATAAATGTACATCTTTGCTTTTTATTGCATGCACTAAATATGTAACTGTCCAAAGGAAGGTAACATAATTTAAGTCTCAGTAATGCAGATGGCCTGATATTATTTTCAGCAATAAATTATAAATAAGTGAATCAGCTTAATTCACTCAGTGACGACTCAGCATAAAAATGATTGGCATGGATTATATGTTACGTTGGCGGAGCCCAGTGTTGGCTGACTGAGCTGGCATTATGCTGTTGGGTCTTTTATGTTCACCTGAGAGGTTGGCTGTGCCATCAAAACTGGTGGCACCACTGACAATGTAGCTTTCCGTTGGTCCTGTACTGTGAGTGTCAGCCTAGCTGAGGATTGCATGCCTGCAATCTTTTGACTATGAGATGAGTATGTTACCCAGGCAGCACCCCACGTGTAAAATATGAAGTTGGTGGCAGGGGAGGTGGTATGGAATTGTCTAGAAGAGGAAAAGCAATCAGAATGCATTAGGGGGAAGTGTCAGGATTGGAAATGCGGTGAGTGATTGGCACTGTGGCCCTTGTTCATTGAACCTTTGTGACGTCGATGCAGTCTGAGAGCAACACACATGACTGAAGTGTATAAGACGTGGAAAGGAGGAGGAGATGCTTTTACTAAGCAGCTGTGGAAGTCTAGAAGGATTTGAAGGTGGCAGACTGCAGGTGGGGTTCAGTCAATATAGGGTTTCATATTGGGATAAACCTGTCCTTACTTAGTCTGTTGGTCTTGAACTTGTTAAGGTTAAGCTGGGAAGAGAGAGGGTATATTTTTCTTGCATGCCCAATCGATCAGCTGCCTTTGAAGACACGCCTTCTGGAATGTGCCTTTGCAAAGGCAGTCTGGAGAGAGATGCAGGGGACTCTGTGTCTACGGTCTGTTTCCCCGGGGTGAACACCAAAACAAACATCAGCTGTGACTGGAGGACCATCAACATGGTGAAAGACGCTCCTTGGTCTGCCTGAACCTTGCTGGTCTTCCAAAGAGAGGAGTTGACCTTAACCGAGTGGTGCAGACTGGCACATTCCTACGTGCTGAGGGACACCCTAAAGTACTTTCTGCTGAAGTTAAATGGGGATCTGTTCAGTTATCAGACCCTCCCGATATCTTAATTAGTTGTAAAAATAATCTTCCACAAGTAAGAGATACCTTTGATTTGTTTGCTGGATAGAGTCAATCTCTAATTATTGTTTATTTTCTTCATGTGCTACTGTACACAACCAAAATGCTTCAGTGACTATGTATCTATATAAAGATATGTTTATGAATAAAGTATGTTTGAAGTAAAAAAACACAGTTTTTCCTCATCAAACTGTTTAAAGATGTTATTACCCACCTCTAGAGTAAGTGAGACCCAAACCTGAGTCTCCTGGCTCAAAGGAAGGGACACTACCACTGTGCCACATGAGCTCTGGGAAGTGAGAGTGATTCACAATTTGCTATATCCAGTCATGACAGAGCTGCAATTAAAATAAACAGAATACTGAGCTGTATTGTTCATTCAATCAACAAAAGCTGACACTGTGCATTAATTGATTTTCACAACATCGGAGCAGTAATCGTTTCCAATAAGTTTGGGAATAACCAAATGTCCTGGGAATTAAATGGGATCATCATCTTCACACCATTAACATCCTGAGGAGGGTGTTAAGAAACTGGGCTGGACCAGAGAGCGGAAGCTCAAGGAACAGCACCTCATTGTCCACGTGGACACCCTGCAACCTCTCGGACTCAATATTGAGTTCAAAAACTTTAGACCCTGATTTCATTCTTCCATGTTTTTACCCTCCCCATGCCCGGTCCTGTTATGACATTTTAACACAGTTACCCATTCTCATGCATTTCGAGGTTCATTGTCATATTATATGGTTGCGCTCAACTAACCCATTTTCTCAGTTTTAGCTCTTAATATTTTACTCAGCTTTGCTTCAGTGTGGTGACACAGTGGCTCAGTGGTTAGCACAGCTGCCTCACAGCACCAGGGACCTGGGTTTGATTCAAGCCTCAGGCAACTGTCTGTGTGGAATTTGCATATTCTCCCTGTGTCTGTGTGGGTTTCATCTGGGTGCTCCAGTTTCCCCCCCACAATCCAAAGATGTGTAGGTTAGGTGGATTGGCCGTGCTAAATTGCCCATAGAGGTAAATCCTGATGAAGGGCTTTTGCCCGAAACGTCGATTTCGCTGCTTGTTGGATGCTGCCTGAATTGCTGTGCTCTTCCAGCACCACTGATCCAGAAGTAAATTGCCCATTGAATTAGTTGCATTAGTCAGGGGCAAATATAGGGTAGGGGAGTGGGTCTGGGTGGGTTACTCTTTGGAGGGTTGGTGTGGGCATGTTGGGCTGAAGGGCCTGTTTCCATACTGTAGGGAATCTAATTTTTAAAAAAATCTAACCTCCTTGTTTATCTAACCCTTTCATGTCTCTCTCTCGGCTCCTTCCCCTCCTATCTACTCACTTCACCCACCACCCCACTCCCATCACTGCTTCAGCATAAACCCCAGTTTTCCTGAGCTACTAACAGTTCCGATGAATTCTGCTTTCTTCCCACAGATGTTGCCAGGCCTGCCGAGTTTCTCCAATAATTCCTTTTTTGGGCCAGCCACTTAAAGCAAAACAAAAAAAAGCAGGTCAGAGATGGTGACCTAGTGGTATTATCACACGACTATTAATCCAGAAACTTAGCTAATGTTCTGGGAGCTGGGGTTCGAATCCCACCATGGTAAATGGTGGAATTAGGATCCTACTGATGACTGCGAATCAATTGTCCAAAAGAAAACCCATTTGATTTAGGGAAATCTGCCATCCTCACCTGATATGGCCTACATTGGCTGACTCTTAACTACTGTCTGGCCAATTAGGGATGAGCAATAAATACTGTCTTAGCCAGTGACACCCTCGTTCAATGATTGAATTTTAAAAAAATGGCTGGACATACTGCAATGAGTAACACTCACCTTCTGGCTACCCAGAATCTGTCCATCATTTACAAAGCACGAGTCAAAACTTTGATGGAAATCTCTTTACTTGACTGTGAAAGCAGCCATATTAACGTTACCCGTGGCAATGCGTTCTGCTGGATTGGCATCCATGTACTGCCTTAAACATCTGTTACTTCCACTCTCAGCTTGGCAGAGCTACAGAGTGAGCTGTCATAATCTGAAGATGCACTAGAGCATCCCACAGTGTCTGGGTCCATGGTAAACAAATGGAGTGTCTGGAGTGTCCCAAACCCAGGCAGTCTACTGTGAAGGGTAAGAGCAGCATGTGCAGGGGAATCCCACCACCTCCTTGGTCCCCTCACACAAAGTCCTGAATTTGAAATGTATTGTTGCCGCTCCATTGTCACTGGGTCAAAGAGCCCCCTCCGAAACAGCGCTGTGGAGTACTTTCACCAGCCGTTCAACGACACAGTGCCACATTCTCAAGAGAAACCGGGGCTGGGTAATAAATGAAAGCACTGCCAGCAATGCTTCTGTCCTGGGAATGAGATTAAGGATACCTGAAGCAGCGTTACTCCACTGGGGGAACATTCTGGTGTTGCGGAATAGACTGGAAATAATTCGACAGACCCAGCCTTTGCTCCAGATTCTTTGAATAGACTGAAACCTTTCTTTAGACAGCACTTAATAAAGCACTTCGTAAAGACCTTAAGTCGTGAATGGTGCTGTCTAAAAGCATGACCTTGCTTTTTATTGTCTCCCAAGATTATACGACCCTTCACAGGGTTATAGCATAATTTAAATCTTAATAATTTACGTGGTTACATATTATTTTGAACCATCAATTATAAATAAGCAAATTAGCTTGATTTATTCAGTGACAATTCAGCAGTAAAATTGAGGACCATGGCTTATGTGTTGCATTTGTAGAGCTTGGTTAGACCAGTGGAAAGTGCCAACCCAAATACTTAAATAATCCCCATAAAGCCACTTGAGAGGGCAGGTGGAGCCTCTCAAACCTGGAAGGAATTGTCTGAAATAGAGGAAATAGGCATTAGTTAAAGGCATAATGTCAGGTTGCGAGATGTACTAAGTAATTTGTAGTCTAATTCAGATCTGTACAAATAAATCACATTCAGAAAAGCAATAGATGGGACTAAACTGGGACAAGAGAGAAAGTACAATTGAGTTTCTGAAATTGCCAAGGAATTACAGATTGATATCAGGCAAAATTCAGTAGAGATAAAGCTAAAGTGTTTCATGTCAGGATAAATTATGAGAACATTCTTATTTAATGAATTGGTTTTGAACTTGTTAAACAATAAACAGTAAAGTGGGTATGATAACCTACACAGATGTTGCTGTAAATAGTCACTACAGAACAGGTTACTCAGTTTACCAGATCAGGACAGCAGCAGCTAACATACGGAGGCAAGGCAATGATTCGGGCAATGGCCATGTCTAACAAGAGATATCGTGACCAAATCCTATTGATGTTAAATAGCATTACCAACACTGAGGGTGGAATCTTGTGAGTTCCTATATGGCACATTTGATGACAAGGGACATTTAATTAGGTGAACGATATGATTACCTGTGTGGTGTTGGTTGTGGGCTCTGGAAGGGTTTCTCCTTCAAAGACACTCAGTTCACCCTCTTTGAGTAGGGCCTGTTGAGAGTCATGTCCATATGCTTGCCTCTGATTCCCCTCCCTTGCTCTTCTTGCAATTATCCCATGTCCCACTTTCACTCTCCTCTGGCCTAACATCCAGCAACAGTCCTGGGACTTGGAAGGAATGGGAACGAGGTGTCATTCAGGCATTGTCCACTGGTGGTGCTGCTAATCAATGCAGCAGCCTGTGGCCAGTATCTCTGGATGGGCAGAACTTCTGCTGTCACTGTCCTTGATGCTGGGAGGAAAGGGCAGCCCTTGGTTTCTTGAGTGACTGAGTGCCATAGGAGCTGGGAAAAAGGCAGTACATGGCATTTGCTAGCTCTCCAACTGATATTTGATACTTCTATCACCTCCACAAGATTTGGGCCCACGTCCCCCACTACCAGTATTCTGACTTACTTGACTGGCCCAGCCACACTCCACACCTTGCAGCAGCTCGGAGGCTGTGGATACTGCAGTGAATAACCCATCTCCCTTTTCTCCAAAGCCTCTCTAACCACCTACATAAGGTAAGACAGGAGTATGAAAGGATGCTCTCCACTTGGACTGAATGGACGTAGCTTCATTATCCATAACAACATCATCCAAACACAAGTTTACATAAGATATACACACAGGAACAGACCATTCAGCCCAACAATTGGGGCAGTATTTATGCTCCAATTGAGTCTCTTCCCAACTTTTCTTATTTAAACCCTGTATGTTTTTCTCCCTCAATCTTGTTTCCAACCACATTGATACTATTGTATCATAACTTTCACACAATCCCCACTGTTTGGGTGAAGAAAGGTTTTCTGAATTCCTGTTGGATTTTCTGATGACTATTTTATACTAATCAGTGGGTATTCTACTAACCACAAGAACGAACATCCTTTTAATATCCACTCCATCAAAACCTTCTAGAATTTTAAAGATCTCTACTAGGTCTCTCAGCGTGTTTGTAACAGTGAAGAGACCCAGCCTGCTTATCCTTTCTTAGATGAATCTCTGCTGTAATCCTTGTGAATCTGCTCTGCTCACTCTCCACTGCTTTTTCATTCTGTTTGTAAAATGGCCACCAGATCTGCCCGCAGTATGTAAGTGTGGACTAACCGAGGTTTGATTCAGGTTGAACATAACTTTTCAACTTTTGCAACCTATCCCTCCAGAAATAAAATGTGGCAAGTAGTTTGTTATTTTTAAGGCCTTGCTAAATTGTGGTGTCTCTTTTATTGGTAGGCGTGTCTGTACTTGGAGAATCCTTTGTTCCTCTTCCCCATTGTCAAGTAACAAGTGACCTCTCTATTCTTTCTTATCAAGATGCTTGATTGACATCTCTTCTTCTCTGGCTTAGACATTCACTGCCTCTACCATCGGCACTGCACTGCACAATATCTACAAGATGAACTGTAATAGCTTACTGAGGTGTCTTGAACAACACGTTCCAAAACCTTCTACCATTGCCACCACTACTGGAAATGGCAAGGGCTGCAGCAATTTGTGAGCAGCATCACACACACACATCCTGACTTGGAAATATTTTACAATTCAGGCGGTGTCACAAGGTCAAAACCTGGGAACTGCCAATCTAACAGCACTGAGGGTGCACTGTCCCTCCGCTGTAAGAAGTGGGGACAATCATCAATGATTGCACAATGTTCAACACTATTTGTGATTCCCGAGGTAATGAAGCAGTCTGTGCCCACGTGTAGCAAGACCTGAACAACTTGCAGGTTTGGGCAAACACCATTTGTGCCACACAAGTGCTAGGCAATGATCATCTACGTCTAGAGAGAATCACAAATCCGGAGTGTGATAGCCTACTCCCCACTTGCCAGGATGGGTGCAGCTCCAACAACATTCAAACGGTTTGACACCATCCAGTACTAAGTAGCCTGCTTAATAGGCACTGGATCCACAAATATTCAGTCACTCCACCCCTGACGTTTAGCAGCATCAATGTGTACCACCTACAATTGCCAATATTCACCAAGGCTCCTTAGATAGCACCTCCCAAAACCATGAGCACTTCCATCTCAAGGACAAGGACAGCAAATATATGGGAACAGCAAGTTCCACTTTAAACCGTCATCATCCTGACTTGGAAATATATTGCTGTTCCTTTACTGTCGCTGGGTTAAAATCCGGGAACTCTCTTCCTGGTGGCATTGTAGTCAACCCAACGGCAGGTGTACTGCAGCGGTTTGAGAAGACAGCTCACCACCACCTTCTCAAGGGTAACTAGGGACGGGCAATAAATGCTGGCCCAGCCAGCGATGCCCATGAACAAATAAAAAGAAATGTAAATTACAGTGCTCAAAGGACACTACCATCTCCTTAAAGATAACCAGGGATGGACATTAAATTCCAATGATTCCCAAGTCCAGAGATTGAATTGTTGAATATCTGTTTCAGGGATTCTGCATGGCAAGCTTCAGCACACCCTGGTGTTATATAAATCAGAAACAGTGGGTTGAATCTTCTTCATCCATGCAGAGCTTTCAGATGGACAGGAAATGGGAAATTAATTGGGCAGGAAGAAAACACTTAGCTTCCTAAGGCTGGGGTTTTCAGGTTTGAAAGAAGTTCTCAGAACTTGGAAGTGGGTCAACTTTCCTGATGTTTTTTGAACTCTTACGCATGCCATGAATACTCAGCAACACTCTAGCCCCATGGCATTACATTAATGAGTGCAGTCTTGTCAGACAAAATCAAAACCACCTTTGTTTTATTTTTATGAGGTGTGTACTGGCTGAGGTGGACCTCTTACTCCAATTGACACTGAGGATAAACTTTGTGTGGCAACTTGTCTCCTTTCTAACTATTTCTTTTTTCCAGCGACTCTGTGGAATTCTCTGCCCCAGAGAGCTGTGGATGTTCAATCATTGAGCATGTTCCAAGCAGGAAGCGATAAATTTCTGGAGACGAGCAACATCTAGGGATGTGGAGTTGGTAGGAAAGGGGCATTGAAGTGAATGATCAGCCATAAACTCAATGAATGACAGAGTAGGCTTGATGAGCTCAATGGCTTATCCTGTGACCTTTGACTCCATTTTTGACACTAATTCAGAAGTGATCTGATGGTTTAAAGCACTTTAGATTGCCCTTAGGTGACAAAAGGTGTGAGATAAAAACATGACCTTGTTTTTAATTCCGACATGATTAAACAACCCTCCAATAGACTCTGTGCAATCTTAATAATTCACACTGCCTGATATTATTTTGAACAATCAATTATAGATAAGCAAATTAGCTTGATTCATTCAGTGATAACTCAGCACAAAAACTGGCAAACAATGGCTTTGAACTTGTGCTGGTGGAGTTGAGGATCAACTGACTGAGGCTGGTGAGGAGAACAAAACAGACCTTTCTCCACTGCCCCCTCAACTCTATTTTAAAACCAGCAACATGCATTGCTTTTCTGAAAGCTTATTCATGGGATTAGAATTGAAGTTCGACCCCCAGCACCAATCAATGAGTATGCAGTCCAGTTAACGTTGCAACTGAAGGGTGGCACCTTCAGCTGTGCAGCACTGCGGGAGGTGTGTCAGCTTAGATAATGTGTTCTACTCTGTGGAGCCTGATCTGAACCCAAGGTCTCAAGGTGAGAGTACACGCCACACTGTGGAGATGGAGTAACGAATTGTATGACAGCAAAGAAGCAATGAATATTAGGGAGTGACTTTACACTTAGAAGTGATTTGATTTGATTTATTATTATCACATGCACCTAGGTATAGTGAGGAGTTTGTTTTACATGCAGTACACATAGATCATACCGTACATCATAGGGTGATAGAACAGAGCGATGAACAATTTTACAGCTGCAACATAGGTGCACAAAAGGCAAGAACAGCATTATATTTGAAATTTGACAGGTCCATTCAGAGGTCTAACAACAGCAGGAAAGGAGCTATTCTTGCACCTGTTGGTATGTGTGTTTAAGCTTTTGTATCTTCTGCCTGACAGAAGAGGTTGGAAGAGATTATAACTGGGGTGGTAGAAGTCTTTGATGATGGTGACTGTCTTTCCAAGGCAGCGAGAAGTATAGATGGAGCCAATGGATGAGAGTTGGCCTGCGTATTGGACTGGACTGCGTATTGGACTGGACTGCGTATTGGACTGGACTGCGTACTCATTGATTGGTGCTGGGGTCCCAACTTCAATTCTAATCCCGCGAATAAGCTTTCAGAAAAGCGATGCACATTGCTGAAATTTGAACCTGACACTCAGTTGGGAGAAGGGAGTATTGAAGATGTTGAACTTACAAAGTTGCTGAGGAATCACAGAAGGACACACAAGTGGCAAAACAATGGTAGGTAACATGCAGTACAAGTAAAACCAAAGCATTTAGGGGTGGCACGGTGGCTCAGTGGTTAGCACTACTACCTCACAGCGCCAGGGACGTGGGCTTGATTCCAGCCTCGGGCGACTGTCTGTGTGGAGTTTGCACATTCTCCCTGTGTCTGTGTGGGTTTTCTGCGGGTGCTCTGGTTTCCTCCCAGAGTCCAAATATGTGCAGGTCAGGTGAACTGGCCATGTGACATTGCCCATAGTGTCCAGGGATGCATCGGCTAGGTGGGTTAGTCAGGGGTTAATACAGATCTGGGTGAGTTACTCTTTGGAGGGTCGGTATGAACTTATTGGACTGAAGGGTCTGTTTCCACACTGTAGGGATCCTATGATTCAAACTGAGCTGAATACTGAGGACATTTAAGTTGATCAATTGTTGTTAAACCTGTTAAAGGATAGGTTGAAAAATGAAAGTGATGGAGAGCTGAGAACTGGGGCCCATGTTCCCTTAATTGCCCCCCTGGCTGGTCTGCCACATTCTATACTCCATAAGCAGCAAGTCATCCAAAACTCTGTTGTCTCTTTCCTTCTACACTTGATGTGTCACTCACCCACCATCTGTCTGCCTGCTGACATGATCAAACAATGCCTTGTTAAAATTCACATCCTTGTTTTGAAATCCCTCCGTGGCCCTGCTCCTACCAACCTTTACAATCTTCTCTCCTCACCATCCCCCTCCTCAACCCCTACTACCCTCCAAAATCGGCGTGTACCTCTAATTCTGAGTTCTGAAATATCCTCGATTTTAGATTCTCTACCATGGATGATTCTAATGGCATGCCCCTATCTTTGGAATTCCACCTCAAAATTTCTGCACCTCTCAATTTTCTCTTAAAATCTTACTCCTTAATCATTTTTTGTTACCATCCGCCCTCCTATTGCCTTATATGTCTGCAAGTCAATTTTGTTTTATGATGTTCCTCTGAAGTGACTTAGGAGATTTTAGCACAATAAAGGTGGATACATAAAAGCACATTGTTGTTGTTGCCACATTTAGTCAATACAGCGTGGCATTTGACCAAATAAATACAGTACTGAACTATCTCTATTGCAATCAATTGAGAAAACTTGACCCGATGTATTAAGTAACATTTGCAAACATCAAGTAATGAGCATTTCCAACAGCAGAGAGAGAGAGAGTGAGAGAGAGAGAGAGAGAGAGTGCATAGCTATCTCCCTGTGGCATTAAATGACACCATCATCGCTGATCTATATCATGGTCAGAAACTGAACTGGACCTGCTGCATGGATGTTTTGCTTGTGAGAATAGGTCAGAGGCTAGATATACCATGTGGGTAGCTTACCTCCTGCCTTACCAAAGCCTTTACCAAATACAAATCACATGTGATTGAGTACACTTGACTAGGTGGATACAGTTGCTGAAAATGTGTTGCTGGAAAAGTGCAGCAGGTCAGGCAGCATCCAAGGAGCAGGAGAATCGACATTTTGGGCTTGAGCCCTTCTTCAGGAAGATACAGTTGCATTAAGATCATGCAGAACAAAGCAGCCTCCTTGATTATAACTGGTTCCTGTACAGTTGGGGTGGTACAATGGTTAGCACTGCTGTCTCAAAGCACCAGGGACCCGGATTTGATTCCACCCTTGGGCGATTGTCTGTGTGGAGTTTGCACATTCTCCCCAAATATATGTGGGTGAGCTCCAGTTTCCTCTCACAGTCCAAAGATGTTCAGGTTAAGTGGATTGGCCATGCTAAATTGCCCGTGAGTGTCCAGGGATGTGCAGGTTAGGTGGATTCATAATGGGAAATGCAAGGTTGCAGAGATTGGCAGGGGGTGTGGGTCAGGTTGGGATACTCTGTAGGGGTTAGTACGGACTCAGTGGACCAAATGGCTTGTTTCCACACTGTAGGGATTCAATGATTTGGTGTACTGTCTACAGGATGCTCTTCAAGCTTTCCCTTACACTGTCAGCCAAACCAGCCACTACCAAGATCGAGGGCAGGAGGTGTATGGGATCATCATTTGTTCTGAGTCACAAACCACCCTGACTTGGAAATATACCGGACACACCTTCACAGTTAATGGGTTACGAATGTCTACACTCCCTATTCGCTGCTCTGTCCAAGCTCCTTCATAGAGAAGACAGCCATTCAAGACAGCCCACCAACCTCTCCTCAAGAGACCATCAAGCAATGGTTAATAAATGCTGAAAATCCTGGTGATGCCTATCTGATGAGAGAGCATGTTCAAACCAGTGTTACTCCATGGTGAAATGGGGACCATTCTGCTATCGGGGTGGAGAGTTGGGAATACTTATGACTGTCAAGGGGTACTGCAGAATATTTAGGAATTGACTGAAAAATCCACTTTAACTGCACTTCCAAAACACACAATTGCCAGCAACGCGCTTTATAAATACACGTCCTTGCTTTTCTACTGCATACAGAAGTATGTAGCCCTCCAAAAGAATGTAGCATAATTAAAGTCTCACTAATGTATACTGCCTGATAATATTTTCTGCAATCAATTATAAATAAACGAATTAGCTTGATCCGCTCAGTGACAATTCAGCATAAAAATGACAGCACAGCTCATATGCTGGTGCATTGGTGGAGCCCAGGCTTGACTGACTGGGAGCTGGGAGGGATCCGGAGTGCGCAGGTGCGGCACCTGCCTCAGTGAAGATGTCCACAGCTCGGCATGCCTGAGACAGAGGGAGCGAGAGACGGAAAGGAGAAAGGAGGGAACTAGAGAGAGAGATGGCATCCGATTCCACGCACCCACACCTCCGCGAGTAGGGAAAGAAGGAAGCAGACGGTGGAGGAAGGAATTAACCAGCCAGGGCCAGCAAGGAGACAAATATGAATCATGAATCTTCCCGGGTGTTGCTGTTTTTTGTCTCTGATCCTGTGCTCCAGCCTCCAGCCTTTTGGTGCAGCGGGTATGTAAGGATGGGATGGAAGGGGAAATCTTGTGCAAATGCTTTTGGGCATTGGGATAGCGATAGGGAAATGCAGCGCGGAATGACTAATGTGGGAGCTCTGTGCAGCGCTGGCTGAGTGTTGCACTGGGATCAGAGCAATAGCATTGCAGATAGGCAGAGGGTGCTGCTCCGACGCAGAACGTGTCGGGAGAAGTGTTCATGGTTTTGTTTTTAAATGCGATTCCCCGTCAAGCGCAGCTTTTTCTGCGCGTCTGCAGCATTTTGGGTTTCTTGGGGGTTGGTGGGCAGTAGGGGAGGGGGGCGACAGATGAAATTGTCTGGTAAAACAAGGGGTAGTCGTCCCCCTAGCAACACGCTCTGAAATTGCTCTGTAAACATGAGGGCTTTTTTTTTTGCGCCCCCCCCCCCCCCCCCGCTGCAATTGATTTATCGCATGCAGAAGCAAGATGCTCAGTGGTCTTGTTTATTCAGCATTTCTTTCTCTGCAATTGCGTGACCAAGCGAAGTGAAAACGCCTTTCTCTCTCTCTCTCTCTCTGTTCTCTCTTCCATCTCTCCTGCTTGTTGCAAGCAGGTCTGCAGTTGAGCGGTGCTGATGGAGAGCCATTGGCAGCTGATGCTGGTGCAGCGTTGAACCAGAGCAGCAGTCCGAGTCAGCAGGAGATAACGTGGCCTTTACGCTTGATCTATTACGTGCACGACGACAATGAGAGCACTTATCACATCCTGGATACCAAAGCCAGGAACCAGCAGAAACACCATCAGGTAAGGATAGCAGAGAGAGCAAGACATCCAACTTCCCTAGACCCCCCCACTGGGCGCGGTGGGGCTCCCACCATCCAGATGGTTGTGTTTAGAATAAAGAATGCCTCCAGAACTAGAGACTGATCATGCAGTTGTACTCAGACTCCAAGCGTCCAAGACCCCCCTGGTATATGCAGCATTTATCTCTTGCTGTTCTGTTCCAACTTCTGATATTATACTCTGATTGTTTAACCCTTCACCAGAATTGCGTTGCTTCCTTTGTGAGAACAGCAACTGCAATTCTGTTCCAGCCAGGAGTTAATTTAGACATTAAAACACCAGCTTATTGAGCTATTGGGAGAAAGCGAGTGCTGGAGATCAGAGTCAAAACGTGTGGCGCTGGAAAAACACAGTCGGTCAGGCAGCATCCGAGGGGCAGGAGAGTCAACGTTTCGAGCATAAGCGCTTCATCAGGAACATTGTTTTAAAAGACGACTCTCCTGCTCCTCGGATGCTGCCTGACCAGCCGTGCTTACTGAACTATTGGTTAGGCAAGGGATGCCTTGCATTTTATATTGGGTCTCGAGTACTGTGATGGCAACACCACTGGAGTCAAATCTCGACACCCAGGGGCTGTGCAATCACAGAATGGCAATGCTGGTGGAATTTAAAGTTCCGTTCATTAATAAATTCAATTAATAGCAAACTCTGAAATTGAAAAGCAAATTTCGAGAGTTTCCCCCAAGTTGAAGAGTCAATAACGAGGGGATTCATTTTCAGGTGAAAGCCGCTTTGTATAACTCTATGATTCTGTGAACAGGAGTTTTGGAGGGGATTTGAGGAAATTGTTTTCACCAGAGACTGGTGGGGGTCTGGAGTGTACTGCCTGGGAGGGTAGTTGGGGCAGAAAAATCTCATAACTTTTAAAAAGTACTTGGATAAACACTTGAAGCATTCTGGGCCATGGGCTTAGTGCAGATTTAGAGTAGATCTTTGTCAGTCCAGACTCAGTAGGCTGAAGGGTCACTACTGCATGATTCTATGATTCAATGAAAGCCAGTCTTAATAACGAGAATTGATTATTGTCAAACCCATCTGATTCACTCATGTTCTTGAGGAAAGGAAATCTGCTCTTGCCTTCTCTGGAGTACATGTGACTCCAGGCCCACGGCTCTTAACTTCCCTCAGCATAGACCCGAGCAAAACCACTTGGTTCAAGGAAAGTTAGGGGATGGATAACAAATGCTTGCCTTTGTGGTGATGTCTACATCCCAGGAAAGAACAAAGAAAGAGGTGCTATCAGCAAAATGTGCTGAGGCATTTCAAATGTGTGTATAACACTGAGTCATGGAGGGAGCCGTTAAAATGGATGATCCCTTTTTTCACTGGACCATAGGAGATTGAGATTAACAAATCATGTGGGGCTTTGATAAAGTGAATGACAAGTGTTGCACCCCCCCAGGGTGAGGGAATTCAAAAGTAGGGGTCATATTTTTAAGGTGAGAGGAGAAAGATTTAAGAAGGCCATTGGGGCAACTTTTTTTACACAGTGGGTGGTTAGTGAGTGGAATCCGTGAAGTGCAGTCAAAGTGGATTTTTCAGTCAATTCCTAAATATTCTGCAGTACCCCCTTGTCAGTCACAAATATTTCCAGGTTCCTACCCTGATAGCGGGATGGTACCCATTTCACAATGGGATTATAATGTTTAAAATATGTTTGGATCAGTACATGAATAGGAAGGGTTTGAAGTGATATAGGCCAAACCCAGGCAGATGGGACTAATTTAGTTTGGGAACATGATCGGCGTTGACTGGTTGGACCGAAGGGTCTGTTTCCGTGTTGTATGACTCTATAAAGGGAGAGATAGAGACAGAGAGAAAGAAGTGGAGCAGTTTTGGAAGTGAATTCCAGTATGCAGGACTTAGCTGGCTGCTACTGGTGGAGTGAAGGGATATGTAAGGCCAACATTACAGATATGCAGAAGATCTGCCACCATTGTGGGGCTGGTGAAGGTTGCAGAGGTAGACAGAGGTGCTGAACTGATGGAATTTAATTAAAAGGATGAGAATGTTTAAA
Source organism: Chiloscyllium plagiosum (assembly GCF_004010195.1). Taxonomy (NCBI): domain Eukaryota; kingdom Metazoa; phylum Chordata; class Chondrichthyes; order Orectolobiformes; family Hemiscylliidae; genus Chiloscyllium; species Chiloscyllium plagiosum. The sequence continues at coordinate 24,856,110 of NC_057716.1, read as the reverse complement.
TTGCAGGGTTTGCCAGAACGGGAGCCAGATTGTGACAGCAAACTAAACAAGACTTGCTGAGGTATACGGGTTCTATCGTGTGATAAGACCAAAATGACCCACATCCTGAGTTGGAGTAAACCAGAAAGGCCAGCCTGTTAGGATGCTGTAGTTGAATCAATGGTATTGGGGGGAAAGCAAATTCACTCCATTTTCTACTCAGTATTGCTTTCTGATGATCCTCTGTAAAGTGGCTGTGTATGACCTTCTGGTGAGGGGATGGCTGTGATTGCCAGAAAGACTTGAACTTATGAAGTGCTTTTCATGATAATACGACATCATGAGGCGCTTGACCATCAACGGAACTGTTCTGGAGTTGGCCCTGTTGCTATGCTGGGAACCCAGTTCTAGTAAAGCTCACAGCAAGCTCGCCCAAACGGCAACGCACACATGATGATTTGATAATCTGTTTCTGATAATGCGGGTTGAGGGCTAAATGTTAGCCGGGACACTGAGCTGACATCCCTAATTCTTTAGGTAAAGCTTTGCGATTTGCCACCCGTCACCTCAGAGATGGAAGGGGCCACCTTTTAATGTCAAGTTTGAAAGTTGACACCGCTAAACATTCTAGCTTCCCCCCAGTACAGTACTGCACCATTGACTTGGGTTTGGATCCTTCATAGAATCTTGCTGCAGAAAAGGAGGCCATTCATCCCACTGTGACCATGCTGGCTGCTGGAGATTTATCCAATTAATTGCATTCCTGTGCTTTCTCCATAGCTCCATTTCTTCTGCATCAAGTATTTACTTGATCCCCTTTTAAAAACCACCATTGAATCCACCTTCCACTGCCCTTTCGGATAGTGTAATCCAGATAGCAGTAGCTTGCAGAGCAAAGAAAAAATCTCATCTGTCCTCCTGGTTCTTTATCATGTTATCTGAAATCTGTGTCCTTTGGATCATAGAATCCCTGCAGTGCGGAAGCAGGCCATTCAGCCCACACCCTTACACTTCCTATAGCTAACCCACCGAGCCTGCACATCCTTGGACACTATGGACAATTTAGCATGGCCAAGCCACCGAACCTGCACATCATTGCACTGCAGAAGGAAACCGGAGCACCCGGAGGAAACACACACAGACACGGGGAGAACGTGCAAATTCTACACAGATAGTTGCCCAAGAGTGGAATCGAACCCGCTGTGAGGCAGCAGTGCTAGCCACTGTGTTACCATGCCATCCCAAATGGTTGCCAAGCTTCTTACTAATGGGAACAGCCCCTCCCTATTCAGCCTAACACAGTCCCTCGTGCTTTTTTCACCATCTCTGTTGACTGTTGCCAATGCGGGACAAATCCTATTCAAACAAGGCCACTGAGAAGGACAGTGCAAGTCAGATTTTCTTCTGTACAAAAGTGCATCTGAACATCGATTGCAATTTTTCATGTTTAGAATAAATTTTTGCTGGATAAAAATATTAAAAATGTGGAATCGAAGGCAGGTGGATGATATTAAGATGACAATCAGCCATGATCTACTGAAAGGGTGACTGACTAGCCATCTCTAGTTCCTGCATGAGGCTGAAAAAATTGTGACAGCATCCGTTATGTTCATGGTGCATTATGCTTAGAGCCATATTTGTAGCAATAGCATCAATAGTTTACTGCGATGTTGCAGTTAGGGCATTGGGACACTACATAGAATCATAGAGCTGTCCAGCTGAATTATAATTTTCATAATTCTAGTTAATGATATTTAGGAGTGTTCATATGAGTTATTTATTGGCAGATTGTCATTTACATTCAGTACTTGTCATCATATTTACAATTTTGATTCAGTCCCATTGCTGACCAAATAGCTTCTGATTCATCCCCTTTGTATGAAGGATTGAAATATGCCTAATTTTCTGTCTGTTGGGATCTGATTCCAATGGGCTATATTGGTTTTCTTGTTTACTCCCAAATAGGTCCAGACCCAAAGCTTTGAGCCAATTCCTGTTTTCTCCAGGTTTACCTCCCGCTGACTGACAAAGTCAGATGTCGGCCTCTGATTTTCTCCAGTTGAGCTTTCCCTGGTTGCGCGGATTGGCAAGTACCGGGCTTTCTTTCCTGTGAAGGAATGGCTTCCCCAGGGGTCGATCAGAAAGACGTACGTTTTCAGCCATAAGTGGTCGGAGCAAGAATCGGCCGTTCAGCCCGAGTCCGCCCCTGCCATTCAATGAGCTGCTCTGATAACCCTGAACCCCACATCCCTGCCCCTTCTAAAGCAATGGGAAGTCAGAGTTGGAAATTGACTTCCATACGCCCAGGTTCCTTCCACTGTGCTTGCTTCTGTAATGTCAGGAGCCCATTTGATGACACTGTTTCCCGATCATATGAGATTTCAAAGGATCAAACCATCTCCGGCTCAGTTCAGTTACATAGAACTCTCCATCCACTGAAACCAAACCCTGATCAAAAGATCAACAGCTTTTCAATCACTTAACTTCGTGTTTTTTTGTTAGATTAGTATCTGTGCTAGCTCTTTGAAAACATTCTCTACTCTTTTCTTTTTATCCTGTAAATTTCACATTATGGGTTAAATGAAATTCCAAATCCCACTATCCTATGAGACTGTGCATTCCTGATCGGAATAACTGCTCGGTTTACTCCACAGTCTCCTGCATTTACTCCTTTGATCTTCGGTCAAATGGCTTAAATCCGTGCCATCTGGCCATTGACACACCAACCACAGTTGAAAGCAGTCCATTGAAACCATTCCTAATTTTGAAAACCTCCGCGAAATCTTTCCTTAAGCTTCTCAGCTCAAATGGGATCGGCCCTTGGTGATCCAGTCACTCCCAAGTAGCCGACGTCCCTCATCCTTGCTGCTGTTCATCCCATCAACTGCAGGAGGAGGCCATTTGGCCCAATGAGCCCATGTTGTAAAGCAATCCAATTCACCCCGTTCACAACCTCCCCTGACTCTTCCTTTGCTGTGCTGAAGTTTGTGGCTTCATTCTCCTTTTTGAAATCTTTCACTATCCCTGCTTCCATCACTGTAGGCAGTTCAAGTTCCAAGTCTTTCCCATCTGCTGCCCAAAAGGAGCTCTTCCTTACATCCCCTCCATGTCCTTGAATCTCTGTTCCTAGTTGTTTTGCTTTCCCTACCTTACTGAGTATGGTCATAATTTTTTGTTTCTCCTAGGTTCCCCACAATGTGGAAGCAGGCCATTTGGCCCACCAAGTCCACACCACCCCTCCGAATAGCATCTCACCCTCCTACCCTATAACACTGCATTTCCTCATGGCCAATCCATCTAGCCTGGACACTGTAGGCAGTTTGGCACGGCCAATCCTCCTAACTTGCACATCTTTGGACTGTGGGAGGAAACCCACTCAGAGATGGAGAGAACGTGCAAACTTCACACAGTCGCCCAAGGGTGAAATCGAACCCATGTCCCTGGCACTGTAAAGCAGCAATGCTAAGCACTGAGCCACTGTGCTGCCTCCAGCATAGCTGTATTAAGTCTCCCTTCAACCTCCTTTACTCATCTCCGTAACCGTTGTGGTAAATCTCCTCTACACCCACTTCAACTCTCTGATGTACTTCCTAATATGTCATGCCCAGAATGGAACTTAAGACACCCGGAGTGAGTGAGGAGGTTCGGTACAATTACTAGAGTTAACAAAGCCTCACCACTGGCCGACAGGGAGCCAGGAGCTGAGCTGGGTTTGATCCTTACATCCATGTTGAACAAACCACTCTGACTGAGGGAAGAGCATAGAGGTTTGCTGCAGTTCTCCCCAACTCCCCCCCACCTCATCACCTGAAGTTAAGGAGCTCGGTAAAAAGTCCTCACACTGCTTTGTGCTGTTGGAAAATGTGATTTTCGGGTGAGGCTAGGGTCAAATTTGGTTGTTGCAGCTGAACACATTTCTCACAATTAATGTCTGAGCTGACTCATGGATGACTCTCTACTTGGGAATTGTTTCTAGGCAGCTGTCGTGCTGTGTGACCTCACGATCGCAAGTGGGAGTGAAAACTGAGGGCAAGGAGGTACATAAGAATGCTTCTTGCACTTAGGATGAATATTTGCGGAAGGAATAGTGTATAAATTTACAATTGAGAGTTGATAACAGGTTATAGAATCCTAGATTTTACTTAAAGACTTAGAAACGTAGATAAATGGAAAGTAGGAGTTGGTGTACGCCCTTGAGCCTGTTCCGCCACTTGTGACCACCCAACTCTGTACCCTGATCCTGCTTTCCCCTATACCCTTTGATTCTTTAGTTCTAAGGATTGTATGTAAAACCTTGAAAATATTCAATGTTTTGTCCTCAACTGCTTTCTGTGGTAGAGCATTCCACAGGCCCACCACTCTCTGGGTGAAGACATTTCTCCTCATCTGAGTCCTAAATCCTTAGACTGTGACCCTTGGTTCTGCTCTCTCTAGTCATTGAGGACATCCTTCCTGCATTTCCCCTGTCTAGTCCTGTTAGGTTTCTATTGCCATTCAGATAATAAACTGCCTTCCTGTTTTTGCTACCAGAGTGGATAACCCCACATTTATCCACATTGTACTGGATCTGCTCTGCATCTGCACTTGCTTTAATTTATTGCTTTTGAGGCTATCAGGAAAGTCCAAAATGCATTATGGCCGATGAAGTACTTTTGAAGTCCAGTCACTACCATGATGTTGGAAACGCAATGTGCAATTTCTACATAGGAAGATCCCATTGTTTAAGAAGGGTAGCAGGGGTAATCCTGGAAAATACAGGATCTGTGAGTCTCCTGTTGGTAGTAGGAAAATTATTGGAAAAAATTCTCCGGGGCAAGATCTTTAAACGTTTAGAAGCAAGTGGACTTATTAGCCATCAGATAGACAGCATGGTTTTGTGCAGGGGGGGGTCGTACCTCACTAACTTGATTGAATTTTTTAAGGAGGTGATGAAGATGATTGTTGAGGGAAAGGTGGCTGTTGTTGTTGACATGGCCTTCAGTAAAGCCTTTGACAAGCTCTATGACTGGTGCAAAAGATGAAGTCTCACGGTATCGGGGTGAGCTGGCAAGATGGAGACAGAACTGGCTTCATTGTTAGAGGGTAACAGTAGGAAGATGCTTTTCCGAATGGAGGGTTGTGAGTAACGATGTTCCACAGAGATCAGTGCTGGGACCTCTGCTGTTCATGGTCTACAGAAATGATTTGGAGGAAAACATGGCTGGTCTAATTGGTACGGTTGTGGACGATACAAAGACTATTGGAGTTGCGGATAGTGAGGAGAGGACACAGCAGGATACAGATCAGTTGGAGGCTTGGGCAGATAAATGGCAGATGGAGTTTAAGCTGGACAACTGTGAAGTGATGCATTTTGAAAGGTCAAGTACAGGTAGAAATTACACAGTTATTGGCAGAGTGGTAAGTATAAGGTTTGGGTAAGTATAAGTCTTTTTCTCAGGGTGGAGGGGTCAATTGCTAGGGTACACAGGTTCAAAGTGCGAGGGAGGGAGGTTTAAAATAGATGTGTGAGACACCACATGAAGGGTGGTGAGTGCCAGGAATGTGTTGCCAGAGACGATGGTGGGAGCAGGCACAATAGCAGCATTCAAGAACCATCTGGACGAATACATGAATAGGAAGGGAATAGAGGGGTACGGATCCTGTAAGTGAAGACAGTTTTAGCATGGAAGAGTAAAATGTGGGGTACAAGCGTGAAGGGCCGAAGGGCCTGTTCCTTTGCTGTATTGTTCTTTGTCCTATTCCACCAACAGCAAAGCGATGAATTACCGGTTGACCTGTTTTTTTGTAATGTTGATCATATTTCCTGTTGAAGAACTTACGCTTCAAACGTTGACTCTCCTGCTCTTCAGATGCTGCCTGACCTGCTGTGCTTTTCCAGCACCCCAGTCTCAACTCTGATCTCCAGCATCTGCAGTCCTCACTTTCTCCAAGGGATAAATATGGTCCAGGGTGCGGTGTGACAACAGCTTGCATTTATATAGCGCCTCTTAAAGTAAGAAATCGTTTCAAAGGGCTTCTCAGATCCAAAGCAAAAGGTGACGTATGAGCCTGAGCCATATATCTGTCACTTTAAGAAAGCCAGAAGCCTAACCAAAGTGGTAGGATTAAGGAGCACCTTCAAGGTTTAGGGAGGATGTTCTATAGTTTAGGGCCTAATTCACAATCACCAACAGCAAAGTGATTAATATTGGGGAGGCTCCAGAGGCTGGAATTAAATGAGCTCAGATTTTTTTTAAAAGTTTCTGGTGCTGGGGGAGATTTACAGAACTAGAGAGGGGTGAGGTGACAGGCTTTTAAAAACAAGGGTGGGTGTTGATAAGTTGATGCACTGCTTACCTGGCAACCAGCGTAGGGCCGTGAACATAGTGGTGATGGGTGAATGTGAGGAGCCACCAGAGTTTCGGATGACCTCAAATTTACAGAGGATGAAATGAAGGAGACTGGTCAGGACTGTGCCGGATTATTCAGGGCTAGAGGTAACGGAGGCCGCATGAGGACCTCAGCAGCAGAGGGGCTAAGGCAGAACTCCTGAAGAAGGGTTACAATGGAAACGTTGACTACTCCACCTCCTGTTGCTGCCTGACTTGCCGTGTTCTTCCAGCCTCCTGCCTGTCTACCTTGGATTCCAGCATCTGCAGCTTTTTTTGTTGTTTCTAAGGCAGTGACGGGGTCAGGCAACGTCATGGATCTGAAAGTAAGCAAGTTTTTGGACGATGGCAGTAGGTGGGGTGGGGTCACCAGCGGTGACAGAACGGGAAGAGAAGTTTTTGCATGGGACAGTAAATCTTTCTTCACAGAAGGATACGGGTCTTTATAGAATTGCACAGTACAGAAGAGACCCTTCAGCCCATCAGGCCTGTAATGCCAAAGCAACGCTAAATTTACACTAGACCCACTTTCCAGGTCCGTATCTTTAATGCTTTGACATTTTAGGTGTTCATCTAAGTACTTTTTAAAGGTTGTGAGGTTTCCCACCTTAATTGCCCACCCAGGCAGTGCATTCCAGATCCTCACCACCCTCTAGGCGAAAACATTTCCCTTCAGATCCCCTCCAAACCTCCTGCATTTCACCTTAAATTTATGCCCCCTGTTTACTGACCTTTCGACAATGGGGAACAGCTACTTTCTATTCATGTCTCTGCCTCTCATAATCAAGCCCCTTTGGAGAAAGTGAGGACTGCACATGCTGGAGATGAGAGTCAAAAAGTGTGGCGTAGTGCTGCACGTCCAAACACCTCATCTACTGTGTCCGCTGCCCCCGATGTGGTCTCCTCTACATTGGGGAGACAGGATGCCAACTTGTGGAACATTTCTGAGAGCATCTACATGATACACACACTAAACAACCCCATTGCCCTGTGGCCGACCACTTCAACCCCCCCCCTCCCACTCCGTCAAGAACATGCAACTCCTGGGTTTCTTCCACCACCAAATCCAAGCCATCTGACACCTGGAGGAAGAACACCTCATCTTCCCCCTTGGCCTCCAACCACACGGGACCAATGTCAATTTCACCATTATCCTCACCTCCCTTCCTGCCGCCTTATCCCAGATCTAACCCTCCAACTCGGCACTGCCTTTTTGAGCTGTCCCACCTGTTCATCTCCCTTTCCAATTATCCACTCCACCCTCTCTCCATTACCTTCCACCTACATCTACCGACTATCCTGTCCTCGGATGTTGCCTGACTGGCTGTACTTTTCCAGCACCACACGTTTTGAGTCTATCAAGTCCCCCCCCCCATCTTCTCTGTTCCAAAGAAAACGACCCGAACGTATCCAGCCAATTTCCAAAGCGGAATTGGTCCATCCCAGGTAACAGCCTGGTGAACCTCCTCTGAACCCCCTCCACCACAATCACGTCCTTCCAAAAGTGCTGTGACCCCAGAGCGGCGCACAGTATTCCAGCTGTGGCCTAACCCAAGTGCTGCACTGTTCCAACGTAACCTCACTGCTCGTATAATCTGTACCTCAACTGATAAAGGTCATTGGAAGGCTCTTCCTCTAAAGGCCCTGGAATTAGAAGCTTTGGATGTTTTTCTAAAGCTGACATACTTGGATTCTTAATAAGCAAGAATAGGGAAGGTAGGAATATGGAGCAGTGGGATTTGCCACAATATTCGTGAATGGATGAGTAGGGTGAAGGGGCTGAGCCCTGTTCCTTGTGCACTTGCCTATGTGTTGGTGTGACCCCCTGGCTGTGATTCGGTACAGTCCCATCGTGGTGTTGGGTCAGGGTGTGTGGATAGGTCAGTCTATCACCGCCTTCTGCTGGGTTGAGGGGAGACGGTTTATCCCTGTCATAGTCAGATATGATACAATTTTCAGACGTTTATAAGAACTTCTCCAGTACGAGCTTAGAATCCTGCTCGGAGTTCCCAGGAAAGATACGAGTGGATTTGGCAGCTGACTGTGCTTTCCGGGACTTGGGAGATTGCGATGGGATGGCAGGTTGCATGTGTTGATGGGTCCAGGATTACTATTTTAACTCTGTGAGTTGGGGCGGGGTGGGCTTTTGGGGGGTGGGATTGGCGGGGTTTGGAGGCGATGCGGGCAGTTTTGAAGGAGGAATAGTCACTGACATGCGAGAGTGAGAGAGAGAAAGAGAGCCATTCATAATCTCAGCTGACATGGATGACAAGGAGGTGGAGTGATCGGAGGTTACTTGGTCATACAGGGGAGGAAGCTACAAGTAGGCTGTGTGGACAAGATCAGCTCTGAGGAGGCAAGGACGGAGAGGAAAATGAGAGAGTGACGCAAATTCAGGGACAAGGGCACCATAGAGTGAGTTCAGTCTAGTCGGCTTAGAGGAAAGGAGGGATGTGGCAGAGGCACCTTATTTGCTAGTCCCGACTGTGGTGACGGGGCATTCCAATTGGTTGTTGGCGATGAGGACAGAGGGGAGAGAGAAGAAGCTGGGGTCGTCTCAGCGTTCCGGAGTGTCCCGGAATGTTAAGCATCTTCCGCAGACGACAACAGGCCCCAGCGGTGCTTCGTTGGGATCCGCCAGGATCTGATGGTGGGCGGCTGAACCTGCCACATCCAATCCCATCTGTGATCCCTGGACCTCAGGGGCAGCCCTGACCTCCACCACGGGAGTGGGCCAGTATGAGAGAGAACAAAATCTTGGTGGGACGTGAGGAGAGTTCGCCATCTCTCCTTCGGGGGAACAACGTGGGATGCTTCAGGTCTGCAGACGGGGCCGTGGTTTAGTGTTTCTTCTGAAAGGCATTAGTCAAGTGTTAAAACTATACAGTGTGTCCCTGGTGTGCAGTTATCTGGCTAGAGGGTCAATATAAATTGGCACGCAACAGCAATCCATCTCTCTCTCTCTCTTTCTCTTTCTCTCTCCGTGTTGGCCAACATGCCTGTGACAAAGTAAGTGAGAGAGTTCAGGTTCCTTACACAGCCTGGATGGTTTCAATCAATGTAATAAACTTCCCTGGTGGTCCTTTGAGTGAAGGCACAGTGCAGAGCAGGGGTAAGCTGGGACTCACTGGTGGCTCTCAGTTTTGTGTACGAGCCCACACTGGATTCCTGAGTACAAACCCAAGCACTGAGGGGGTGCTATAATATTTATTTGTAATATCCAACATTTAAGTGTCAACAACACTCAAGACGCTTGACACCATCCAGGACAAATCGGTCATTTTGATTGGCGCCATATCCATGAACATTCACCCCCCTCCATCACCAGCACTCAGTGTGTACTGTTGAACTGAAAGAATGCTGTAAATCAGAAATGAAAACAGGAGTTGCTGGAAAAGCTCAGCAGGTCTGGCAGCATCTGTGAGGAGAAATCCGACTTAACGTTTCTGGTCGAGTGAACCTTGCTCAGAACTGATTGGTCTTAAGGACCCGTTGATCCGTTAGCTGTTGAAAGGATGGGAACTGAACCAGGCGGTTGAGTAAACTTGGTGTGTTAGGCAGATAGTAAGAGTGAGGAGTCTGCTGTGTGGGTCAATAGTCTCACTGGTGTGCAGACTTGCAAACTCTCTCTCTGTAGCTGCTGCAGAGTCTGTCAGTGATTTGCTGTCTGCTGAAGGGTCGGTCATACTTAAATGTCTCCAACCCCCGTAGCACTGGATTGCCGGGGGCCAATCAATACAGCCCTCGGTGATGACGCAGTGGAGGTGAGGTTTTTTGTTGTTGCACTGAGATGGGTTGTGTTTCTGACCTTCCTCCAGGCAGCCATTTTGAGCAGAAAACCGACAGAGGGAGGGCGCCGGCTCTACCTGCTATCGCCCGCTCCAACATAATCCGGGCATTCCAGGCGAATAAATTCCCAGTTCTTAGCTTCTCAGCATTCCGTTGGATGAGGCTCATCTTGAGTTGTGAGAGTAAAAGTAGAATTTAGTCCCAGTTTGTGCATAAAATAGGCAGCTGACATTCAAAGGTCTAAAGCATCCAAATTGCTGAGTCCATGATTGTTAAGAGCGAATTGGTGAAATTATTGACACAATAGCTGTAACGCCTGCAGGATATCTAGAAACATATTTCGTAGACGTAAGCAGAAAGTGCTCTGAAGCAATCAAGTAAGAATAATGTTATAACAGGAAATATCAAAGCGATAAAATGCATAATTAGCTTTGCAGTTACTTAACTGCATGCTGGATCTTTGGCCTTATCGAAAATAATGAAGCAGATTTTGGTCATATCACACCTGTGATCTTGCTGTGAAGCCAGCTGAAGGTTTCTGTCTCTGACGGTAAGATTATTGCAGCATTTGCATGGTTTCAGCTTCAGTCTCAGAAGGTGTAAATCCATGTTTGCCAACTGGAACTCTGAACCTGGCAAGGTCACAGAGGAGGCTGAATGAATGCTTGTTTCACACAACAGGATGGCCATTTATCCTCCCTGTAGATGGTAACACACGTTCTAAGGCATTTCAAGCGCACGATACGATAAAAATGAGCACCGGATCAAGAGAGGAGACATTGGTGCAGATGACAATAATCTTGGTTAAAGTCTTAAGGAATGGCTGAGATAGAGGCAGAGAGATTTTGGTAGGGATTTCTTGAGTTTAAAGCCGTCCATGGTAGATTAAAGGGAGCGTGGAGTGTGCAGAAGAAGGTCGAATTGGAGAAATGTGGAGATTTTGGAGGGTTGTAAGGCTGAAAGAGGTTGTAGACTTCGAGAGGACATAGAGGCTTTGGCACAGGAGGACAAGGGGGAGTTCAGGAGTATCAGGACAAATGGTGAGCAGGATTTGGTGTGATATAGGAGGTGGATAGCAGTATTTTGAAAGATGGTTAGGACAGCCAAGAAAACTTAGGAATAATATATAACAGAGGCTGCAAAGACATTAATGAAGGTTATAGCAAGATGTCTTTTTAAAATTCATTCACAGGATGAGGGCATTGCTGACTAGGCCAGCGTTTATTGTCAGTCAGGTAGTTTAGAATCAGCCACATGTAGACCAGGCCAGGTGAGGTTGGCAGATTCTTTCCCCAAAGAGCATTAGTGAACTAGATGGGCTTTTCCTGACAATCGCCGGTAGTTTCATGATCATCATTGGACTCTTCATTCCAGATTCCTATTGAATTCTGTCATGGCGGGATTTGAACTCAGATCCTCAGAACATTACCTGGATCTCTGGACTATCAGTCCAGCAATAATGCTACTAGACCATCGCCTCCCCTTGTGAAGCGAGATGCGCCAGTATTGCAGAGTAAGGGGTTTTGGGGATGGAGAGTGTATGGGGTCGGGAATGCTACTCACAGACAGCCACAATGCAAATGTTGCAGTAAGTCTGGTTCAGTGTGAGATAGTGGCCAGGGAGGGGCTGGGAATTAATGGCAAGGAAGCAGTCCATGCAGAAATGGCTTCAGTCTTTCTAATATTTGATTAGAAGGACATTTTGTCAGACGAGCAGTGTGACAAATCCAAGAAAGCTGAGTGGCGGTGATGGGAGAGAGTTGCGTATCATCAGGGTGTGCACGGAAATTGCCACCATGTTTTCAGACATGACTACTGAAAGCAAATTTGTGATTGTTGGCTGTGTGAGGTGTAGGATTTCGTCTTTTTTAGTTCAGAACATGAACCTTTATATATTCCAGCAATAGATTCTTTCACCTCAATAAAACCGTTGCCCTTCTTTACGGTCGTTCAGTGTACCCTCTGCTTCTCAATACTTTTCCTTTTTACTTGCAAACATTCTCTTGGAAAACCCACCATTGTTGGTTTTACGAGTGAGAAGGTGGCATGACCCTTTTGACCAAAGTGAGGACAGATTGTATGCAGCAGAGTAAATGTAAGTTTGCAAACCTCTCACTTACACAGAGCAAAATGGTTTCCGTCAGATTTTGCATTTGGCCTCGTTCACCCGCACTGATCCAATCTGCAGAGGCTCTGCTTTCTCTCAACGTTTCTGGCTAATCAAAAGGGAGAAAGCAGTCTGCGGCGTGCAAATTCAAACGGTAAATCACCCGTGGTACGGCGGCACGGTGGCACAGTGGTTAGCACTGCTGCCTCACAGCGCCAGAGACCCGGGTTCAATTCCCGCCTCAGTCGACTGACTGTGTGGAGTTTGCACGTTCTCCCTGTGTCTGCGTGGGTTTCCTCCGGGTGCTCCGGTTTCCTCCCACAGTCCAAAGATGTGCAGGTCAGGTGAATTGACCATGCTAAATTGCCCGTAGTGTTAGGTAAGGGGTAAATGTAGGGGTATGGGTGGGTTGCGCTTCGGCGGGTCGGTGTGGACTTGTTGGGCCGAAGGGCTTGTTTCCACACTGTAATGTAATGTAATCTAATCTAATCTAAATCGAAGATTTGGAGAAGCCTCACTGAGGGATCTCTTCAGGCTGGAGGAGGGGGAAATGGATGCAGCTTTGATTTGGAGGGGCTTTGAGTGATAAGGTCCATGCAATCTGGAAGGGTGGGGGGACATTGAACAAGGGAGGCATTGATTGATCTTGTCGCTGAGGGGGATTCAGATTAATCCCCAGTGGTTTTAGGAGATATTAACTCATAAACGTAGAAATAGACAAAATGGGAGCAGGGGTAGGCCAATTAAGTCCTCCGACTCTATTCTTCCATTCCATATGATCATGGCTGATTGCCCAACACAGTTCCCGCTTTCTCTCCTCACCCTTCAGCCCCCATTACAACCATGAATAGTAGGGCCTGGGGGAAGACACTGTGGGGCTTATTGTGAGGCATTGAGAGAGCCTGCAATAGGAGAGGAGAATAAACCCAAAGAATATCGGTGCAAAAAAGAGAGTTGTAATGCTTAAGAACACTGCCATTATATCCCCCACATTCTCAGACCATGCTCAGGGTAACCGCGTCAGAGAGCTGCAATGTTTGGGCACCAGACCTCAGAGAGGATTCGCCTTTCTACTCAGGGGCATGTGCGGCAGGGTGTTAGGGAGGATACTTAATATAACAGACTGAGGAGAGACCTAATGGAGGTTAAGGTAACTAAGGGATTTGATTGGCTTAACAGACCCCATAGCATTACCGAAAAAGGCACATTATTCTAACAGAAAGGACAATGATAAAAATATCAAAGCCTTTTAGGATTTATACATAGGTGAAGGTGCAACAAAAACTAAACATCTAACTGAAAAATAGATCGTGCCGTAAGCTTGTTTGCGTTATGAAATATTTTCAAATGCAATTACTTAATGATTTCTTAATTAGCGTTTTTTAAATCTAGAGCAATGAAAGCAACGATACATATCAGCACTTGGTAAATGGAAACAGCAAAACAGCAGCACCAAATTAACAAAAAAATGTGTGATTTCTGGACAACAAAGTCACAGAAGATGCCCTCAAGCGATAAGCTGCGTGGTTCATTACGTTTCACACATGTAATGCTGACTGCAGGCAGCTGTCCTTGCAGCACTGTTGGCTGCAGTTCATTCTTCATGTTATTCAGCCGTGAAAATGACCTTTCACCCCAGCTGTTTGTTATTATGAGACACCAAAAGAGCCGTAGTATTGCTTCCACATGAGGGAGAGCCAACTGCATCTTCACTTGGATGATCCAGGTCCTGGTAGCATATTTCTTAAAAAAAAAGTCAACCATAGAATGTGAATGTCGCTGACTGGGCCAGTACAATTAATGGTAGGACCGTGGGTAGTGCTGTCGACCAGGGGGACTTTGGAGTTCAGGTACATAATTCCTTGATATTTGCGTCGTATGTAGACAGGGTGATTAAGAAGGCATTGAGCACACTTGCCTTTATTGCTCAGACCTTTTGAGTATAGGAATTAGGACGTCATGTTGAGGTTACACAAGATGTTGGTGAGGTCTGTTCTGGAGCACTGTGTCCAGTGCTGGTCACCCTGTTATAGGAAGGATGTTATTAAGCTGGAGAGGGTTCAGAAGAGATTTACCAGGATGTTGCCAGATATGGAAGGTTTGAGTTATAAAGAAAGGCTGTATAGGCTAGGAGCTTGAGAGGCGACCTGGTAGAGGTTCATAAAATCATGAGGGGTATAGAGAGGGTTAATGGTAGTTGTCTTTTCCATAGGGCGGAGGATTTCAAGTCTAGGGGGCACATTTTCAAGGGGAGAGGAGAGAGATTTTCAAAAAGACTTAGCTCTCTAGGCTAACATTTTTGCGCAGAGAGTGGTTTGAGTGTGGAATGAACTTCCAGAGGAAGTGGTGAATATGTTACAATGTTGAAAAGACACTTGGATAAGTCCTTGAATAAGGAATGTTTGGAGGGCTATGGGCCAGGAGCAGACAACGGGATTCGTTTAGTTTGGGATTATGTTCAGCGTGAACTGGTTGGACCGAAGGATCTGCTTCCAGGCTGTATGCCTCTATGACTTATTGCTTGTCCCTAGTTGCCATTGAGAAGGTGGTGGTGAGCTGTCTTCTTGAATCACTAGTCTTCTTGGTATCGGGACACTGTTGTTTGAAAGGGTGTTCCAGGATTTTGACTGAGTGACTCTGAAGGGATGGCGACTTAATTACAAATCAAGATGATGTCTGGTTTGGGCAGGGGGGCATTGAACTTGCAGATGGTGGTGTTCCTTTATCGGAATAATTTCCTTTGATGTACATTCAAGAGTGCTGCATTTCTCCAGTGAGGGTACATTGTTGATGTACATTGTCAGGGTACACTTCCATCAGGAGCTTTACACCTTCACATGCCTGTTCTCTCAAGGCAACACAAAGTTGTTTGTGATAATTTCATACACGGTAGCTCTTTGTTTTAAGTTGGTTTCAAGTTCATCCATTATAGGAATCACTTGGGGGAAATGTTTGGTCAGCATTAGGTGAGAGAAGACAGAGGTGAGGAGGAATTCTTTCTCTCTGGGAGAGGTGAATCTGTGGAATTGTTTACCTTAGAGGGTTGTGAGATTGGGTCATTCAATATATTTGAGGCGGAGAGAGAGATTTTTAATCAGCAAGGGTTATGGGGAAAAGGCAGCAAAGTGGACTTGAAGATGATCAGAACAGCCATGTTCTCATTGAATGACAAACCAGACGGTTCTTTAAAAGAACTTTAAACTTCATCTCAGTCTTATTTGTCTCCATGCCCCTGTGACCAGTGGAATGCCACAAGGATCGGTGCTGGGTCCACTGCTTTTCATCATTTATATAAATGATTTAGGTGTGAACATAGGAGGTCTAGTTAATAAGTTTGCAGATGACACCAAAATTGGAGGTGTAGTGTACAGCAAAGACGGTTACCTCAGAGTACGACAGGATCTTGATCAGATGGGCCAATGGGCAGATGGAGTTTAAATGCGAGATGCTGCATTTTGGGAACGCAAATCTTAGCAGGACTTATACACTTAATGCTAAGGTCCTAGGGAGTGTTGCTGAACAAAGAGACCTTGGAGAGCAGGTTCATAGCTTCTTGAAAGTGGAGTCGCAGGTAGGTAGGATAGTGAAGAAGGCGTTTGGTATGCTTTCCTTTATTGGTCAGAGTATTGAGTACAGGAGTTGGGAGGTCACGTTGC
>NC_057716.1:24838549-24840191 GCF_004010195.1 Chiloscyllium plagiosum | reverse complement strand
GGGTGACCTTATAGAGGTTTATAAAATCATGACAGGCATGGATAGGGTAAATAGACAAGGTGTTTTCCCTGGGGTCGGGGAGTCCAACACTAGAGGACATAGGTTTTAAGGTGAGGGGGGAAAGATTTAAAAAGGACCTAAGAGGCAACTTCTTCATGCAGAGGGTGGTGTGTATATGGAATGAGCTGCCAGAGGAAGTGGTGAAGGCTGGTACAATTACAACATTTAAAAGGCAATTGGATGAGTATATAGGAGGGGTTTGGAGGTATATGGCCAAATGCTGGCAAATGGGACTAGATTAATTTAGGATATCTGGTCAGCATGGATGAGTTGGACTGAAGCGTCTGTTTCCATGCTGTACAGCTCTATGATTCTATAAATTGCGGCACTCAGAATTGGAGATCTACTCCAGAGATTTTGTTTATAGCTTATCAAGATTCAACAATGATTAACATTATTCTTTCTCGCTCACTCCTGCAGGCTGTCCACCTTACCCACGCAAGCTTCCAGATCGATGCCTTTGGCTCCACCTTTATACTAGATGTTACACTGAACCAGTAAGTATCACCTTTCCCAGGGAATTAGTCTGGGATGTAGTGGTTGTCAGTAGAGGCTCTTTGGCTTCACTTACGAGTGACATTTACTGGCCAGGGGTTTGTGTGATGTTGTAACTGGACAACTGTTCATGGCAGAACAGTAATTCTTGTACCTCACAAAGATATCTTGGCTAATGAGGGGTGAACTCTGCGTGGGTTACCATTGACCAGAAACTGAACTGGATTAGCCGTATAATAAAGGTCAAATCGTCATCGTCTTACCAGGTTCTTGAGCTGCTCTGTCATTAGAGAGAGGCAACTGGTGATGGTTTAACCTGAGGGTAACCATGCCTCAGGTGAGGGGAGAGGTTGAGAAGGAGAGCCCTAGCCATATAAATACTGTGGCAGCAAGCAGGTCAGAGGCTAGGAATCCTGCTGTGAGTAACTCACCTCCTAGCTCCCCATTTTCCATCCACTATCTACAAGGCACAAGTCCGGAGTGTGATGGAATACTCCCCATTTGCCTGGATGAGTGCAGCTCCAACAGCACTCAAGCAGCATGACACCACCCAGGATAAAGCAGCCCGCTTGATTGGCGCTACATCCACTAGTATCCACTCCCTCCACCACTGACGCTCAGTAGCAGTAGTGTGCACTATTATAAGTGCTTCTCCACTTTCAAAATGATGCTCAAAGCCAGGGCAATGCAGAGCGAGTCCCTTATATGCAATTAGTGCCAAGAATGGCTGAGTGGAAGCCAGTGACAACTCAGTAGGGCGCAACGTTAGGGAAACAGTGAGCAAAACGCAGTGTCCAGTTGTTCTTCTATGCTGACTTATTGCAGATTTGCCTCACTTATATCTGTTAAAAAGCCAATGAGAAGATTAGAAAAAACAGAAACAATGGTTAGGGTACCAATAGACAATAGACAATAGGTGCAGGAGTAGGCCATTCTGCCCTTCGAGCCTGCACCGCCATTCAATATGATCATGGCTGATCATTCCTAAACAGTATCCTGTTCCTGCCTTATCCCCATAACCCTTGATTCCACTATCCTTGAGAGCTCTATCCAACTCTTTCTTAAATGAATCCAGAGAGTGGGCCTC
>NC_057716.1:24802793-24836530 GCF_004010195.1 Chiloscyllium plagiosum | reverse complement strand
GCTTCCCAGTCCTCTGTTTTCCCACTTATCTTTGCTATGTTATATTTTTTCTCTTTTAACTTTATATGTTTCTTTACTTCCCTCGTCAGCCACGGCTGCCCATGCCTCCTCCTGGGATCTTTCTTCCTTTTTGGAATGAACTGATCCTGCATCTTCTGCATTATACACAGAAATATCTGTCATTGTTCCTCCACTGTCATCCCTGCTAAGGTATTGCACCGTTGAACTTTGGCCAGCTCCTCCCTCATAGCTCCATAGTTCCTTTTATTCAACAGAAATATTGTCACTTCCGATTGTATCCTCTCCCTCTCAAATTGCAGATTGAAGCTTAATGTATTATGGTCACTACTTCCCAATGGCTCCTTCAATTTGAGGTCTCTGACCAATTCTGGTTCGTTGCACAATACCAGATCCAGAATTGCCTTCTCCCTGGTCGGCTCCAGCACCAGCTGCTCTAAGAATCCATCTCTGAGGCACTCCACAAAGTCTCTTTCTTGAGGTCCAATACCATCCTGATTCTCCCAGTCTACCTGCATGTTGAAATCCCCCATAACAACTGTAGTAACAAATTTGCGACAGGCCAATTTCAGCTCCTGATTCAACTTACATCCGACATCCAGACTACTGTTTGGGGGCCTGTAGATGACTCCCAAGAGGGACTTTTTACCCTTAGTATTTTGCAGCTCTATCCACACTGACTCTACATCCCCTGACTCTAGGTTCCTCCTGCGCAAGGGACTGAATATCCTCCCTTACCAACAAGGCACCCCACCCCCTCTGCCCGTCAGTCTGTCCTTACGATAGCACGTGTAGCCTTGAATATTCAAGGGCAGCTGCCTGTCATGGTCACTTGGGTACCACATGGAGTTGTGGGGAGGTACAAATTACCTTTATAGTGGGGGGACATGGGAGTAGGGATCAGACACATTCTATACCCAACTGATCACTTGCCAACAGATTTGGGTAAGAATCGCCTGTTGTACTATTGGCCACTTACTGTAGTTGATCTTTAAAATTAGTGTCATCAACTTCCTGGCTGTTCCTTGCAATTGATTTTCCATTGACAAGTGTTCAATTGGTCTCTCAAATCAAAAGCTCTATTTACAGAACAGTTAATGTTAAGGTGTGGCTTATTTGGGAGCACATTCCTCTCCGAGCGCTCCAGGTTCAAAATGGCACGCCCCGCCCCCCCCAACCACCACCCCCAGCCTGACTGTATCAAATGGACAACTGAGTGTGCCTGAGCCCTGGACTGAGATCCTTGATGTCCTTGACTGACTGGACTGGGATCCTTGACTGATGGTAGCCCCCGTCTTCCTCCCGTAACCTGACTGAGGCCTACACCCCTGAGACATTGAGACATGGCCATTTAGTTAAAGCACATGGAGTAATGTTGCTGTTTGCACTGCTGGCCTGTGTTGTACGGGTGAGATTGACAGAACAGCGACTCATCCGCCCCTTTCACTGATCACGGCTGACAACGAGCTGCCTGGCCTTGTGTCTACGCTAAGCAGCAAGGCAAGAACCAAAGCATCATGAGCCCTTAAGGTCAGGCTGAGGGGTCATCGTGCCAAAGAGCAAGGCAAGGCAGGGATGCTGGGAGGATTGAAGTCAACATAAAGTGAGTAAATGCTAAGAAAGCAAGTTAACAGCCGTGAGATGCTCGTGGGTTGAAACCATGAGCTGGGTGCCTGTACCTGCAGGCAGTGTTCTGATAGCCACCTTCCAGAGAAAGTGTCAGTGCAATTCGAAGTGTAGTTTGGAAGTACACTGCAGTACTATTTGTGGATCAGAGATGTGAAATAATGATGTGGTGAGGCTGGCACATGTCTAACGTTAACATCCATGGATGGAGGAAGGGCATGCTCGCTGCCCGTGGACTGTAGCCTGACATGTCAGGTGACTGGTATCCAAGATGGAGGCCTGGAGGAGGCAGCAGTGAACTGGAGTCACCAAGTTTAACTCTCATGTCAGGAGTTGTCCTGTCTATTTTCTAACCAGAGGTCGGGAGGTTGGGAAAATGCATGTGGATGACCTGAGATGAGGTGGTAAGGAGACATTAATACATGCCAATGCTGCACGTTCACCTGTTGCTGCTCGCTGGAGAGAATCTCATCTCACTGTCCAACGCTCGGTTGGAAAATGACACGTTTTGGTCTTGAAGCCAAGAGTGTCCTCATTGGCCATCTCAAGCGATTTTCCCAACTTTCCCACTGTTGCCCAGTCGTTCAAGGCCTGGGACGATTTCACCCCAGACCTGAGATCCCTTGGAAGAGGCAATGTCTCACCAGTGGGGCTGCAGTACAGAACCGGTTCACATAAAAATCCAATAAGAGTGCACTTCTTGATGTTAAAACCAAACAGTTTGCAATGCACCATGCAGTCACTCAGCTCTAGTACCTATAATGTTCTAAACTGCTTTGTCGTCAGTGACAGAGATTTGAATTGTGCTCACTGATGGATTTGCGTCCTACTCAAGAAACATGAGCATAGAATCTGCGCTGACGTTTCTAGTGCACTACAGAGGGAGTGCTGCACTACCCACAAGCTCAGAATTTTGGATGGCGTTTTAAATTGATCGCTCTGTTGACCCTCCCAGGGACCCATAAAAGATTCCATGATGCTGATTTGTAGAATAGTGGGTGCTTTCTCCACCTTGTACTGGTTAATGTTTATCCATCAACCAGTATCACTCAACCAGATTACTTACCCATTCATCTCCTAGGTTGCTGTGTGTAATTGGCTGTGCCATTAACGCATTTTGATATTAGTTTTGCTTCAAGGTCAGAGCTGATAGTGAGAGAAACTGGAACAATGAATGATCCATCTCTAGTCTTGTAATAGAGAGAGAGAGAGAGAGAGAGGGCAATTGTAACGGTTAAAAATATAGATTATTCCTATGGGTTTCAGAATCAACATGTTGAGTTGAAAGTAAAATTATTTGTTTGCAATTTCTGTCTGAGTTAGCCAGAAGCATGACACGGTGACATAGAAATACTGAGTCTGGGTTGAGCTTTGGATAGAAGGTTTCCTTGTGTCATTTACCTGTGTGTGTTTGCTGACAGAAGTAGGTCATTCAGATCCGTCTGGATTTTGTGAGCTCCTCCAACTTGAGGCGGGTGGGAGAAATCCGCAGTTCTCCTCATAGACCCTTGTGGCAAAACAAAACTTGTACCGTAGTTGGTGAGCTGAGAAAGAGCTTTACAGCAGCGAGGACGGGGACTTTCGGAGTCCACGGTTGTGAATTTTGTAAAGAAGATTGCTTGATCAAAACCTAATGGAAGAACTTCCATGTAATTGCTATATTGAGAAATAGTGGAATACCAATGAGAATTAAAGTAAATTCTGGCAAGCTGTGACACACAGTACCTTTACAGCTGGTTGAAAGAGAAGTGAATGAATCATCAAGATACTGTAAACTATAGGGACTCCTGGGGAGAAGGTAGTGCTTTGTTTGTGGTATAAGCCTTTGTATAAATTGTACGTTAGTGGTGCTTTCTTCGTTTAATATTTTTTTAATATGTACAGTAATATTTGTTTTGTTAAAACTTTTGGAATCTTGAGGCCAGATTGTCTTTGTTAATTGCAGTTGGGGACTCTTTTACCCGTGTGGTTTGGTCACCCTATGAGTTTGAGTTCTGTCCACACTGGTCAGGGAGGAGGCAAAGTGCAAGAGCTAGCTTCAGGCTTAAGCTTCACAATAACACTACAGTAGAACCCCAGTATCCCTGGATTCGTTCTCCATGGTTTTAGTTATCCGTGGTTTACTGCGCCCGAAAATATTACACGGAACATTCCAGAAATAATTCAAAGGGGGCTGTCGGGAAGGTAAGTTTCCCATTTAAATGATAGGGTTCGCTCCGATCCGCAGTTTCACTCATGCGCAGTAGGTCTTGCAACATCTCACCAGCGGATATGGGGGGGATACCTGTATTTGTTATGTTCATTGCTGGACATGGTAATCTTTGATATACCAAGCTCTGATCTTACATTAAGTGAGGACAAATCATGTCCACATTATAGCCTAGGTCAGCGCAGAGTTCCAGACTCTAGAACATTCCTTCAAGTACATTCTAACTCCATCCACTGTGCTGTTTATACTCAGTGGTCTGCAGCTCGGTGACAACATCGCAAGGTTCCTCCAGGGTCTGAAAGCCCTTCCACAACAGGGGCAACCATTGTTTTTCAGAGTTGTAGGAATAAACAGAGGTGGGGCAGAAAAGAGTCAATTAGCACCTTTAATATAATTTGTCAAACAGCTCGTAATAAATGAGGTGGATTATATGAGCAGCATTCAATAGAATTGGTCAAATAAAGTGAACTGTGTAATACCTTTGGTGCTGAGAGTGTGAAATCCTCAGATATAATGGCTTTCTGTGTGCTACAACGTTTCGGCTTGAATGGTATGAAATGTAGAGTCAGTGATTTGTTACTGCTCAGTCCTGCTTAAAACATGACCATTTCCTGAGGTTTTAAAAAATATAGTTGCCATTTTGGTGACACTTATTTTGCTGGCATCTTGAAGTTGTGAAAGCTGGTTTATAAATACAGATCCCATATTCCAATCCCTTCCCATTTCCTTATTTGTGTGCTTTGTTCAGGATTGTCTGGCAGTGAACTCGTGTCTGTGAATTTTACGTTAGATGAAAGAGTACCTTCGAAAAGTCGTATGGCAGTTTGCAATATGCTCCGATATATGCACCAATAAGGCTGGACTATTTATTTCTTTTCTTTTTCTAACTGTATTTTGTTTCCTAAGTGTCTGATCTTAAGTATCTGTACCCAAATGCCTTAAGGTGGTGCAGAAATGCGGTGACTGTAAGCGTGTGACATGTTTACATGTAAAACCAGTTCAATCCAATTCAATTGTTATCAAATCGTTTGGTTTTGTGAATTTGCAATTTGGAGCATGCTGCCTTTGTTTGTATTTGCTGGGGTGCTGTATCCTAGTTGGAGAGGGTTGTGGCAAAGCAGTTGGGTTCATTAACAGTCAATGACACTGGACAGGACCCAGTTACTCTTTGAGTTCCCCTGCTGGAGCTGACACAGATACATGACCCGCACTTTGCACCTTGTGCCCAGGCTGACTGAGATGGGGGACTCACCACGGCTTGGAGAAATTTTAAAGGCAGAACC
Source organism: Chiloscyllium plagiosum (assembly GCF_004010195.1). NCBI lineage: Eukaryota > Metazoa > Chordata > Chondrichthyes > Orectolobiformes > Hemiscylliidae > Chiloscyllium > Chiloscyllium plagiosum. Next base: position 24,831,394 of record NC_057716.1, on the reverse strand, counting down.
CTGCTCAGTTGTTGCTGACAGGTACAATTCATTGCATCTGTGCTGCTGATCCAATGCTCACGATAGTGTAAAGTCAAGAACCGCATTGAAGGGCTGGAACACGTTCAGAAGGTGATATCCAGTTTCATGTCACAAGGCAGAACAGGGGATAACACGATATGCAGAGAAACCTTAAGCATAACCTAATGTAAGCGGCAAATGATAGAATATGTTTAGATGCAGCATCTTGAAAATGAACAGGAATGGGTTGCATCTCACTGGAGCATTTTGGGATTTGATGGCTGCACACCAGCTCACAATCTTACCCTGACACCTACTGGGTGTTTGAGCTGCTAACAGCATGGGGCATCTGGGAGATCACTGAATGGTGGGACCAGTTGCGTGTCTACCCTGAAACCTGTCGGATTGAAGGATTGTTGACGAAACACAGGAACGACAGGGGACAAAAGGGTGAATTAGAATCTAATCAGGTGCTGAGAGAAAAGTGATGGGGCCTTAAGATACTGGCACCACCTGGTGTTCCAGTTTCCTGACAGTGCCCGCGACTTTTGCCAAGGTGTACTCAGGATTGACACAGTTTCACATCTTTCCCATTCTGCGCCATAAGACTTTGTCGAAATTGTATTACCGACAATCATGTTAAAAATGTGCTTGCACTCTTAGTTAGAAGCCTTGATTTTCTGTGGTGAGCTTAATGGGGTAAAATAATGTACAAATGTGGCAAGTTCTTAAAAAGCAGTAGGCACGCTGAGAGAGGGCTGTTGTTTGTGGTGATTCCCAACTTGGCTGGGTAGCTTCAAGTTAACTTTAAATCACACTGGAGTGGTGTCAGGAAGCACCCCTTCAGTGGTGATTCTGCACTGGATCCCACCAAAGTGCTGGTGTCTGGGGGAGGCATCTGATCATTCCAAAACTGAGATTGAGTGCTTGTGCTTTCGTTGGGTAAGGCTATTAAAAGGGTAAAGTCGCCATAGTCCCGCAGGACTCATAGGGCTGCTCTCTCGTTACAGAGAGACAATTGATGGTGGTTTAACCTGAGGGTCACCATTTCCTCTGGCGAGCGGAGAGGCTGAGAAGGAGAATTCTCCAGGGTAACCTCAGTTGATGCGGGAATTGAACCCAAGCATCAAGGAACCAAGGACGTTCTGTTGAGTTAAGGTACAGAGATAAGGATTAATCGTGAAGATGCGAGAGGGGATGAATGGGCTCTTCTTGTCCTTATTAACCGTGACTACTTCAGAAGTGGTCTACCCTGAGTTCAGGCCATGGGTCTTCCTAGTAACCCCACTCCATGGTTTCCAGCTCAGGGGTTTGGGGAGTAGGAAGGGGGTAGATGCAGCCATTGCGACAAGGCTTTCAGCTGGAGGAATTGCCATCTAGCCTTGAAATCCTTTAAAATCTCATGGTGGGGAACGCCATGCTACTTAATCTTTGAGACCAGCCTTTGCGCCCTCTCAGACTCTTTCAAGTGCTTGTTTCTGGACATCCCTTGTAATTCGGGACTGGCATCTGACAGAGAATGTAGCTATCACCTTCATCCCCTCCCCGACTCACCTATTGTACACTATGCTACTTTCTCCCCACCCCCACCCTCCTCTCATTTATCTCTCCACCCTTCAGGCTCTCTGTCTATATTCCTGATGAAGAGCTTTCGCCTGAAACGTCGATTTTGCTGCTCCTCGGATGCTGCCTGACCTGCTGTGCTTTTCCAGCACCACTCCAATCTAGAATCTGACAGAGAATGTGACAAGCCTAGTTAGTCCTTCAGGAAGATTAACCCTTCTCCACTTTAAATGCAGGGTAAAGGGCTCTCTTCTCTTGCCCAGTGACATGCGTCAGCTGTGACTCAGTGTGGCTCACCTCTGAGTCTATGGGTTCGACTCCCACTGCAGGGACCTGAGCACAGAATCGAGGCTAATACTCTAGCACGGTACTGAGGGAGTGCTGCACTGTTTTTAAGATGAGACATTAAACTGAGGCCCCCTCAGGTGAACATGAAAAGCGCTATTCTGGAAAGGGCAAGAGAGCAATCCCCTGTGTCCTGGCCACTGTTTACATTTCAGTTGGCATCTCATCAGGGTGACACGGTATCTCAGTAGTTAGCACTGCTGCCTCACAGCTCCAGGAACCTGGGTTCGATTCCAGCCTCGAGTGACTGTCTGTGTGGAATTTGCACATTCTGCCCGTGTATGTGTGGGTTTCCTTTGGGTGCTCCAGTTTCCTCCCACAGTCCAAAGATGTGCATGTTAGGTGAATTAGCCATGCTAAATTGCCCATAATGTTCAGGGATATGTAGGTTAGGTGCATTAGTCAGGGGTAAATGTAGAGTAATCGAATAGGGGAATGGGTCTGGGTGGGGTACTCTTCGGAGAGTAGGTGTGGACTTGTTGAGCCAAATGGCCTGTTTCCACACTGTAGGGATTCAAACGACATATTATCTGGTCATCATTGCACCTCTGTTAGAACAGTGACTGTGAAAATGTTTTTCATTGGATGCAAAGTGCTTTAAATTCAGTGCTTTATGTAAGATGTTACATAAGTGGCCATTGCTCACTTGTATTTTAGATTAAGATTTCGGTTTTACTGTCACGTGTACTTGAGAACAGGAGTCCAGGGAAAGGTGTACCAAGTCCTCATTTTCTGGTGCCATCGTAGCAAACACAAGAGAGGATTAAAAACAGAAACAGAAATTTTAAAAAAACAGCGAAAAGAAAAGGAAATGTCTCCCTTACCCCCCCACCACTTGGCTCAAAATGGACACTGGGCCCAGAGTCCTAAACGGTGCCTTGTTCTGGCATACAGTTATCCCACTGCCACCTCCTGGGACCGGCATTTCAGTGAAGGAGCCCACCGCTGCCAAAGCCCAGGGGAGGAACTGCTTCCACCGCTGCTAACTTTCTGGGAAGCGGCCCGACGCCACCGAATAAAGGTTTCCAACAAAATGGGAGACGGAAGCGGGCAAGCTCTGGCCTTAGGACCCACTTTCTCCAATGCCACCATTTTGAAAAAAAAGGTCCTGCATTGCAAGCAGCAGCAGCAGTCACCTGGAGGCCTTGCTGAGGGACCGTGCACATTCCTAACCAGCTGGGAGGTTTCTTTCTCGCGTTCTGTGGGACCCAGGTCCAGCAGGAAGTGTGTTTTGCCTGATTGGGTCTCTTTGAAGGCGCCAGAGAATGAGCCTTTTCAATCCTGCTGGAGTGGCCTGGTTGTTGGTGGTGAAGGGGTCGAACCATCAACCTTCAACCCCAGCAGTTTTCCTTCTCTTCCCTAATGTAATTATTTTTCTCCATAGCAAGCACTTCACCGCTCCATATGTTAGCTGAGCGTGTAAATTGGGTCCCCAAAGGAATCGAAAGTGGGCTGTTTCCTTACGTTAATCTGCAGTCATTCAGCATCTCATCTCAGGTGTGCTCCGAAAATGCACTGAGCTCATTTTAAAAACTGTCCACTCAGGTTCCTTGATGACCTGCCGTGGAACAGTTCGCCTCTCCTTTCGTCACCAGCTGTGGAAACAGAGTGGAGAGAGAGGACTCAACAACTGCACATCCTGACGTGTAGAGGTTCAGAGATTAATGAGCCCCTGCTTTGAGACGGATGCTGCTGAGGTAGTGTCTGGGAGAAGGCCAGATTTTCCTGCAATTTTAAAGCAGAATGACATCATTTGAACCGTCCGACTGCATCCTGATGAAGTACTTTCCCTTTATTGGACAACACTCTGAGCAGAAGCCTTGCTTCAATTGTTCTTTGATTCATTCACGATATGATGGCGTCGCTGGCTAGGCCAGCATTTATTGCCCATCCCTAATTACCCAGAGGGCAGTTAAGTATCAACTTAAGTGTGGGTCTGGAGTCACTTGTAGGACAAACCAGGTAGGGATGGCCGTTTCCTTCCTTCAAGGGACAAGTTTTTCCTGGCAATAGATTAATGGTCATCATTAGACTCTTAACTCCTTTATTTTGTTCTTGGTCCTTTCTTGCTGAAACCCTTCCAGCCAGACCATCCACCCCTCTGATTGGCTACTGCAGCAGAGGTCCTGCTCTTACCCGACTGGTCAAGGGCTGAAGGTGATAGTGAAAAGGAATCAAGACCCTGGACAGTCTGTCACCTCCTTCCTGCCTGACTTTAACAAGGGCTTTGAACTTGCCGTGCACTCTGTGTGGGTTTACAGCTACGGCTTTCCTTGTTAGGCCTTAAAGGGAGAGTCTTTTACCATTGATCTCTCTCACCACCCACTTCAGACTTAAAATCCCACCTCTTTGTCCAGGGTTTAGGTCTCCTGCACTAATATTTGTGCCTCTTGGCATTGATGTCAGTTTTTGACTGCTACCATTTGAGGCAAATGGGATCAAAGGTTATGGGGAGAAAGCAGGATTAGACTATTGAGTTTGTGATAAATAGCAGAGCAGGATCAAAGGGTCGAATGGCCTCCTCCAGTTCCTACCTTCTATGTTTCTATTCACACAATGTCCTTGCGCAATGTCCCAAATTTGCTTGATGGCATATTGATACAAATTATAGCTGATGACGTGTAAACATTTGGTCATGTTGGAAACATGGCAGCCAAACTTACGCAGAGCAAGCTTCCATTAAAGTGTCAAAATGGCCAGGTCACCTATTTTAATGACATTGGTTCAGGGATAAATGTTGATCATCCTAACTATGGGGAACTCCCCATCTCTGCATTGAATGAATGCCACAGAGCCTGATACTGTACCTTACTTAGAGGCCAGAATCACCATGTCATGGTAAATGATAATGACCACTTGTCAGGGATCGAATAACTCAGTAGGTTAGCTTAATTAAAACAGTAAAACACATTCTAAGTTATGAAGCAGGCAGTACATGAAGCCAAATGACTTCTGAGTATGTAGGTTACAGGCTAATTGGCAGGCTGAGTCACAACATTGTATGTCAACACAGCATCTGGAATCCTTCATGATAGACTCTCTTAAGGGCCTTGCACTCATACAACAAATCTTGGTTTAAAATCTCATCTGAAATACGTCACCTCCAGCCATGCAGCGCTCCCTTAATACTGCACCAGAGTGTCAGCAAGGACACTGTTTCTGGATTGACGCTTGAACCCACAACCCTCTGGTGTGGAGGTGGGAGACACTACTCATTGAGTCTCTGCATTTACCTACCAGGCCTAAAGTAAAATGAGCCTGGGCAATGTACAGCTTATGCCACCCGAGTACTCTGTGACTTGACTGAGTTTCTTGAAGAAGTAACAAAGAGGATTGATGAGGGCAGAGCGGTAGATATGATCTATATGGACTTCAGCAAGGCGTTCAACAAGGTTCCCCATGGGACACTAGTTAGCAAGGTTAGATCTCATAGAATACAGGGAGAATTAGCCATTTGGATATAGAACTGGCCCAAAGGTTAGAAGGCAGAGGGTGGTGGTGGAAGGTTGTTTATCAGACTTGAGGCATGTGACCAGTGGAGTGCCACAAGGATCGGTGCTGGGTCCTCTACTTTTTGTCATTTACATAAATGATTTGAATGCGAGCATAAGAGGTACAGTTAGTAAGTTTGCAGATGACACCAAAATTGGAGGTGTAGTGGACAGCGAAGAAGGTTACCTCAGATTACAACAGGATCTTGACCAGATGGGCCAATGGGCTGAGAAATGGCAGATGGAGTTTAATTCAGATAAATGCGAGATGCTGCATTTTGGAAAGGCAAGTCTTAGAAGGACTTATACACTTAATGGTAAGGTCCTAGGGAGTGTTTCTGAACAAAGAGACCTTGGAGGTAGGTTCATAGCTCCTTGAAAGTGGAGTCGCAGGTAGATAGGATAGTGAAGAAGGCGTTTGGTATGCTTTCCTTTATTGGTCAGAGAATTGAGTATGGAAATCGGGAGGTCATGTTGCAGCTGTACAGGACATTGGTTAGGCCACTGTTGGAATATTGCGTGCAATTCTGGTCTCCTTCCTATTGGAAAGATGTTGTGAAACTTGAAAGGGTTGAGAAAAGATTTACAAAGATGTTGCCAGGGTTGGAGGATCTGAGCTACAGGGAGAGGCTGAATAGGCTGGGGCTGTTTTTCCTGGAGTGCGGAGGCTGAGGGGGCACCTTATAGAGGTTTACAAAATTATGAGGGGCATGGATAGGATAAATAGACAAAGTCTTTTATTGGGGTCCGGGAGTCTAGAACTAGAGGGCATAGGTTTAGTGTGAGAGGGGAAAGATGTAAAAGAGACCTAAGGGGCAACCTTTTCACACAGAGGGTGGTACGTTTATGGAATGTGGTGGAGGCTGGTACAACTGCAACTTTTAAAAGGCATTTAGATGGGTATATGAATAGGAAGGATTTGGAGGGATATGGGCCGGGTGCTGGCAGGTGGGACTAGATTGGGTTGGGATATCTGGTCGGCATGGATGGGTTAGACCAAAGGGTCTGTTTCCACTCTGTACATCTCTATGACTCTATGACTTATTGAAAGCCTCTATCAGAAATTGATGGCTGTTGAGGAAAATTGGAAATGTTAGATTGATGTCATAGGTAGTTTTAAGCTTAAGTACTGGGAACTGGAGGTCATGTTTATATAAATCTCCTCAAGGTGATCAGCATGTCAGGTACTCTCCAAAGGGCCCGTCTCCCTGTCAGGTAGAGAGTGAAGACATTTGTTGGGGAAGAGCATAGAGAGGAGATGTTTAGGACAGGGAAGGTACCAGGTGGCATTTGAATGAGAGGGCTGGACCCTTATGGCTGAGAGGGTAGACCTTGGATGATGGAGCAAGGTGTCAGGAGGACCACATTGTTATTCAAGCTGAGGTCACACTCTGATCCAACCTGGAGCTACAGAGAACGTACCGCATATAGACAGGCCATTTGGCAATCCGATGTTCAAGCTCGTCTTGAGTATCCCTGTCCTCTACTCCATTTCGCCCAATTCCTAGTTCCTTCTCTTCTTTCTCCCTGATGCACTCCCTTAATTGGACTTTGGCCCTCCTCAACCGGACTGTGTAATAACAAAGTAAACAACAGTACAGTTCTCTCAGGAAGGAGGTTTCTCCTGAATTCTCCATTGGATTTATCAGTGATTATCCTTTATTTCTTACCCCTAGCTCCTCCCCAAGTGGAAACATCTCCATGTCAACCCTATCAAACCTCTCAATTTGAGAGACAGCAATCAGGCACATCACTTCGATATTAAAAAAAAAGCCTGTTTAGTCTTTCCAGATAGATGAGTCATTGTCCTTAAAGTTGAGCTGTGGCCTGAGATCAGTCATATTGATTGGTGGAGCAGACAAGAGCCTTTCGTCTGCCCTTGCTCCTTCATGTGTTCTTATTTTGCAACTTCTTCAGTGCCTCAATTTCCTACATACAATATGGAGACCAGAATCAGTGGACGGTCCACCGGGTATGGTCTAACCTGGAGATTCTGTTCAAGGCAATACTGTAGTAGCAGCGGCAGGAAGCTGTGTTTTGGGACACAAGGTGGGTGGGGTTGAATTTTCCTGAGTTTACGTGCAGAGACCGGGTTATTGCAATGCAAAGTTAATAATAATGTCACAAACGTTGGAGCAAAAGTGGCTGTGTTACATGACCTTGCACTGCATCTGAATTCCTCTCTCTCTCTCTTACACATGTCATATGCCTTGTGCTCAAATACATCTCTGCTCAGTATAACAGCCCCAAACTCAAGGCTTGGATGCCAATATCCTGCAATTATAGCAGGCTGTAATTTTACACAAAACCAAAATAAGTAAATATGCATCGCAAGTTGCTTGGGTAGTTTGGGAATTTAGATTAAAAGATACCATGGTAGATTAACAATGATGCACGTTTGAAGAAATATTGTATAATTCTCAATAAATATTCACTCCCTTGAGGGATTAAGTAAACTGATACAACTGTGGTTAACTGGAAAAGTTGTAATTAGAATTCGAGTGAACAAAAGAACCTAAACTACTGCCAGAAGAAATAGGGTTCATGGCGATTGGAGCTTTGTGGAAATCAGCACTGGGTGGCCAAGAAAAGAACAAAATAGGATGAGGAAAGTCGCGAGGAATATGAAAACCTAGCTTGTAGGGATTTCTACAAATAAGTTTAAAAAAAGAAGAGATTGTAGAAAATAAACATGGATCCCTCAGAGACAGAGGCAGGAGAAACTATAATGGAGAAGAAGGATGTGAAACAAATGTCTTTGATCTGTATTCACTGTGGAAGACACAAAGAAATACGTACTGGAAAGAGGAGGGAGTCAAGGAATTAATGAGAGTGAGGAACCTGAAGTTATATTACAAACAAAATTAATAGGACTACAAGTTGACGAGTATTCTAAATCTGATGACCCACATCCAAGCATTATGGAAAAGCTCGTGGCATTGGTTTTGAATTTCCAGAATTCTTTATATTCTTCCAGAATGGTCCCCGTGGATTTTACAAAAACTTGGATTATGTGCTGCCAATGTTTATTGCTGACCCCAATTGTAGAGTCAGAGAGATGTACAGCACGGAAACAGACCCTTCGGTCCAACTCATCCATGCTGACCAGAATCCTAAATTAATCTAGTCCCATGTGCCAGCACCCAGCCCATATCCCTCCAATACCTTCCTATTCATATACCCATCCAGATGCCTTTCAAATGTTGTAATTGTACCAGCCTCCACCACTTCCTCTGGCAGCTCATTCCATACATGCACCACCTCTGCGTGAAAAAGTTGCTACTTAGGTCCCTTTTAAATCTTTCCCCTCTCACCCTAAACCTATGCCCCCATCTCAGGGAAAAGAACTTGGCTATTTACCCTATCCATGCCCCTCTATGAGGTCACCTCTCAGCCTCCGACGCTCCAGGGAAAACACCCCCAGCCTGTTCAACCTCTCCCTATAGCTCAAATCCTCCAACCCTGGCAACATCCTTGTAAATTTTTTCTGAACCTTTTCAAGTTTCACAACATCTTTCCGATAGGAAGGAGACCAGAATTGCATGCAATATTCCAAAAGTGGCCTAACTAATGTCCTGTACAGCCGCAACATGACCTCCCAACTCCTGTACTCAATACTCTGACCGATAAAGGAAAGTATATCAAACACCTTCTTTACCATCCTATCTACCTGCAACTCCACTTTCAAGCGACTATGAATCTGCACTCCAGGGTCTTTCTGATCAGCACACTCCCTAGGATCTTACCATTAAATGTATAAGTCCTGCCCTGATTTGCTTTTTCAAAATGCAGCACCTCGCATTTATCTAAATTAAACTCCATCTGCCACTCCTCAGCCCATTGGCCCATCTGATCAAGATCCTGTTGTAATCTGAGGTAACCTTCTTTGCTGTCCACTACACCTCCAATTTTGGTGTCACCTGCAAACTTACTAACTGTGCTTCCTGTGTTCACATCCATGAGAAGGCGATATTGAGCCACTTATTGAAAATAAGTGAGCAGCTTGCAATTATAACTGCGTGAATACAAGTGATTAGAAGTGAGCTATTTGCTGTGGGTCTGGACTCATGTCAAGGCTGAGTATGGACATCATATTTCATTCCTTTGAGATAGGCCATTTATATGAGTGAACCAGATGGGTTTTTACATCATGAGAGGCAGCTGGTGGGCATGTGCAGGATTATTCCTGTCGTGCAGAATGGTTGAGCTTCCCTCCTTTCATCCTGGCACCTGGGCTGATTGAAAACGCGGGCTTTTGTCTCTGACTCATTGGTCCAACTCCCTGGTTTGAGTCCATCAATGTGACCATAAGACATCGGAGCAGAAGTCTGACATTCAGCCCATCGAGTCTGCTCCGCCATTCCATGAGATCATGGCTGATCTGATAATTCTTACTCGACTTTCTTGGGCTTTTCCACGTAACCCTCACTGATTAAAGATCTGTCTAAGCCTTGAGTATACGTAATGAGCCAGTCTTGACAGCCCCCTGCAGTAAAGGATTCCACAGATTCACTATATTCTGAGAGAAGGAATGCCTCCTCATTGCTATCTTAAATGTGTGACTCATTCTTCTGAGATATGACTTCTGGTCCTAGACTCTCCTACAAGGATGAATGACCCTTTACTCATCTACCCTGTCAAGTCCCCAAGAATCTTGAATGTTTCAGTATGTTTGTCTCTTGTCACTGTACTCCTAATAGAGTCATAGAGATGTACAGCGTGGAAACAGACCCTTTGGTCCAACCCGTCCATGCTGACCAGATATCCCAACCCTCTATAAGGTCACCCCTCAGCCTCTGATGCTCCAGGGAAAACAGCCACAACCTGTTCAGCCTCTCCCTATAGCTCACATTTTCCAAACCTGGCAACATCCTTGTAAATATTTTCTGAACCCTTTCAAGTTTCACAACATCCTTCCGATGGGAAGGAGACCAGAATTGCACGCAATATTCCAACAGAACTTAAAGTAGGATAAAAGGCCCATGCAGCATCGAGGGCCAAAGGGCCTGTACTTTGCTGTACTGTTGTTCTAAAGTAGTACATATAACCAGACTATTGAGGAAAGCCAGGAGGAGAGAGAGAAGACAAGGAATCTTAGACCTTTTAGTCTGACGTCAGTCTTCGGAAAAAGTTATTTCTGCAACCTATTTCAGCAGAATATGGTGCTGAGAAAATCGTGATGTAATTAGGTAGAGTTTTGAAAAGGAAATCATTTTCATGAAATATGTTTGTCGAGAGTGTAGTCAGTATGAATAAGGATATTCAAACCGCATTTGATAAGACACAAATGGAAGTTGCTATGCAGGATTCGAGTTGTCAGGATTAGCGTAGCCTGAGAATTGGTAATGGCCAGAAAACAGAGTCAGAAGAAATAGTCATTTTTGGCTGGCAATTGGTGAAGTGTCAATCAGGATCAGCATTAGACCTCAACTCATTCCGGTCTGTGATCGGGACTTGGAGAAAGGGACTGAGTGGATTTTTTTGTCCAGTTTTCTGGACAAAGCAAAGCCCAGTGAGGAGTTAAATGGGAAGGAGGACACAAACAGGTTGCAAAGTGTTAGAAATGGATCAGGTGGCAAAGTGGAGTACAGTGTATATGTGGGGACTTTGTTCTTCGAGTGAGAGATGAGAAAACGTTGATTGTTTTTGGATCCACTTGAGATCCTTGTACATGAATCAGAGAAAACTAACATGCAGGGCATAGCAAGTGATTAGGGAAGCGAGGAGGGTAGAAGATGACAGGAGCGAGGAGTTATACAAAGCCCCGTGAGATCACACCCGCAATGCTGTACGCAGCAGTTTTGATCTCCTTACCCCCCACCCACCAAAAAAACACTGTCTTTGGGGGAACTTTCTCGATGTAGATTTGCTCACTGAGCTGGAAAGGTTCATTTTCAGATGTTTTGTCACCATACTAGGTAATATCTTCAATGAGCCTCTGGATGAAGCACTGGTGGTGTAGCCCGCTTCTATTTATGTGTTTGGGGGAATGTAACAGACGTTTACCAGGTCAGTTCCTGGGATGATGGGAGTGTGCAAGAGAAGCATTTGAACAATATTACCACCATGTTTCTGGGATTTTGGAGGATGAGAGGCGAAGTGCTTGCTATCCTGAGGGCTCGACAGTGTTAATGTTTGCTCTGGCTGCAGAGCGTAGAAATCGGGATCATAATCTGAGGGGGAGGCATCAACCTTTTTAGGTATGAAAAGAGGAGAAACGTCTTTATTCTGAGGGTTGTGAATCTGCTGGCATTCTCTGCCCCAGAGGCCTGTGAATGCTCAGTCGTTGGTTATTACCGAAGATTGAGGTGGACTTGTGGATGCACAGCAGATCTAGAGGCTGGGGTGAGGGCCTGAAGTAGAGGATAACCCATGAGTTGTTGAAAGGCTAGGTGGACTCGTAGAACTGTAGAATCCCTACAGTGTGGAAGCAGGCCATTCAGCCCATTGAGTTCACACTGACCCTCCGATGAGCATTCCACCCAGGTGCAGCCCTGCTACCGTATCCCTGTAACCCTGCATTTCCCATGGCTAATACACCTAACCTACACATCACTGAACACTCTGGCCAATTTAGTGTGGCCAGTTCACATAACCTGCACATCTTTGGACAGTGGGAGGAAACCAGCGCACCCAGAGGACACCCACGCAGACACTGGGAGAATGTGCAAGCTCTACACAGACAGATGGCCTGCCCTTATGCTTAAGTTTTTAAGACGTTGAGGTGCAGCAGCCATCTTTTGTTCCTGTGTTTTGTATTTGTTTCCTTATTGCGAATCCGCTTTGGGAATTTTTCTTTCTGTGAACCCTGCTCTCTGATTTCTTTTTCTTGGAATGGTATTCCAACAGCATTAGTGTGAGTCACATTAAAAATTGACGAGCTTCCCACTTGCCTGTTATTAAACACGCTGAGCTTAATGTGCATGAATAATGGTGAGATAGCTTTGTAACTTTTAATTTTCATATTTAAAGAGGGAATGTGCGATTAATATTCCGTGTGTCCTTTGGGCCCATGTTGCTTGGGCTGACTTTTAATTGTTTACACAGAATGATAAGTTGGTCAGCAAATCTGAGTGTAACTCTCTATGGACAAAAGTGTGGGTAAATACCCCAATCTCCTGAGAGCTGTTGGGGGCAGAGTAGTGGAGTCATCATTGCCCCATATATAGTACTTAGTTCCCGCCCTCCCCTTCACACAGCATTGCCCTTTGATGTGAAGGGCACTGCTTGTCACTGGCCACTCGGGTGTTTCCGATCTTCCTGGTGGTGGAAACTGAATAAAGGTTCATGCACCTTGTGTCTTTCACTGTGACACACACACACACACAACATGGGTGCTGGGGAAAATATAAGCACCACCACACTTAGGCGGTAGTGTAGAGAGAGAGAGAAAAATATATAACTAGGAGATTTAGAGCCTCCTCAGTTTAAAGCACTGACTCAGTTCTGGCTGGTAATACAGTCAGTGTGTTACTGCTGGAACTGAGAAGAGTTTTCTTTGTCTTTTTCCCCTTTTTTTGTTGAGGGAAGATATTTGTTTCTTTAAGAAAAAAAATTATAGTTCTAAGTTGTACCAGGCACACACATACCATGGATATTAGTGCAGGTCTGAGCCAGTGTCTGCTACAGTGTGTAGCTTCATCTTATCTTATCTTTCTGATGAAGGGCTTTTGCCCGAAACGTCGATTTTCCTGCTCCTCGGATGGTGCCTAACCTGCTATGCTTTTCCAGCACCACTCTAACCTCATTTTACCTTCAGCCCATCAAGGGTGTGGCACTTGGCTGTACTAGTGCGCCAGCACTCGAGGAGATTGACACCACCCAGGAGAAAGCAGTCTGCGTAACGTTCTCCACTTCCTTCCTCCACCCTCAGCGCACCCTGGCTGCCGTGTGGATCAAGGGGTCCTGCCCGCAGCAACGATTCTCCTGCTCCTCTGATGCTGGCTGACTGGCTGTGCTTTTTGCAGCTCCAATCTTTATCGATTGTGTGCACCCACTCACCAGGCCAGCACCTCCCAGACCTCCGTCCAGAAAAACAAGTGTAGCAGCTACATGGAAATACCACCGCAGGATCCTCTTCAATTCACACCCCACTCCGACTTGCAAGTAATTGTTAATCCTTCAAGGTCGTTGGATCAAAGTTCTTCTTTAATAGCACAATGGAAGGACCTATAGCGGAGAGACTTCAATGGTGCCTCCCACCCCCAAAGTGCAACAAAGCATGGTGCTTACTAGCACCGCTACATCCTGGGAGGAACAAGAAAGAAGACAGATTTCAACAAAAAAATGACGTGTGGTTTCTGTGGAGGCTGGGGAGTTCCACAGCACTGGATCCAGTGCCAATGTCAATCCAACCTCCCAACAGTGGAGAGACCTTGTTTGTCAGGTCAATATTGCTCTGTCCTTTGTTTATGGCAGAGAATAAAAGCCATGATGGAATTTATGCATATCTGAAAAGTAGGACAGAAGGCCAATTATTTCATTGAAATAGTGCCAAACAGTTCTGAGCTTAATAAAACACACTGACTCTGAGGATTCACTCCTCCACCGAGTCACATCGGGTTCTGACTGAAGACATTCAAGATCAATTGTGTCAGCGAGGCGTTGGCAGGAGTAGCGGCGGTGTAGTAGGCCCAGAGCAGGGACCCCTGGCATCGTCAAGGCAGCAGCTTGGAAAGCCTCGGCAGAGAAGTTGGTAAGTGACTCAGAGTTAGAAAATATGGACAAATAAGGACAGGGTCAGTATTAGATGTAGTCAATATGAATCTGTACAAAGAAGCAAAGACGTATGGGCACAAATGTTAGCTTGTTCACTCGATTATCTAGTCTCGATTATCTATATTGGCTTGTTCTCCCTCCGTGGATGCTGTCTCACTCACTGTGTTCTCCAGCATTTCTTGTTTTCAGTACAGATTCCCGCATCTGCAGTAAGTTGCTCCTAAAGATACTGGACTAGAAATGCCGAGTCAGGAGAGGGATGGGTCTGCTCACAGCAGTTTATCTACATTTGCACTGACTATGGTTTTCATTAACTAAGGTCTTAGTTGGTATTTTGCCAGTGAATAGTAACTAATTATCAAATTCAAGCCTATTGAGATGGAGAGTATGACAGGTGTACATATCAGAGACGAAGAGTGTGGCGCTGGAAAAGCACAGCCGGTCAGGCAGCATCCGAGCAGCAGGAGAGCTGATGTCTTCATCAGGAATGTGCTCAGGAATACTCTCCTGCTCCTGGGATGCTGCCTGACCTGCTGTGCTTTTCCAGCACCACACTTTTCGACTCTGAATCCTGAGCATCTGCAGTCCCCACTTTCTCTTAGTGCACATGTTATACCAGCGACCTGTAATGAAATAGAGAATAGTTCATTATTAAAGCATGGAATACTCCTTTTACATTTAGTTTCCCCACTTTCTGTCCTGGGCTAACATGCTGGTCACTGTTCCTCATCTGTTCCAAAGCTGGCTAAAACGACCTCTCCCACATGTGGTCCTTCACCTGAAGTGCAATCTGGTTACTCAGTGGTTGACGTAAGGGTCTACGCAGTCACTCAGTGGTCTGACCTAATCTCAGGATCAGCTTTTTTGTCACTTTTCTCACTCCAGGGCAATAGTGCTGGATCTTTTGGAGATGAAACCAGATCGGAACCTAGATTCTCCTCATTGCATGCTGCCTTGCATGTGTAAGTGATGCATGCAGCCACTGAGCCAGACAAGGGGTTTTAGTTAATGAATCATGCGGCCTCATTTTCACTGTTGCCTCATGTCTCACGTTGTCACCTCTTCATGGCCTCACCCCCTCCTCATCTCCAAAATCTCCTTCAGGTCTGAACCCTTAGGTCTGTTCCCCTGGCCCTGCACCATTCTGACTTTTCCACATCCTTGTAGCATCAGGAGTAGGCCGTTCAGTCCCTGAAGCCCGCTTTACCATTCGTTATTGTCATGGCTGATCACCCTGTCCCCTTTTCTCCCTGTGCCCTTTGATTCCCTTAGCATTAAGAACCATATCTAACTTTTTCTTTAAAACAGTCAGTGTTTTGGCCTCAGATACTTTCTCTGGCAGAGAATTCCACAGGTTCCCAACTGTACAGCTGAAGGGAAAGTTCTCCTTACCTCAGTGCTTAAATTGCGACCCCTAATTGTGGACTCCCTGGTCATCAAGAACACTGGTCATCAATAGTGGGCGGCACGGTGGCACAGTGGTTAGTGCTGCTGCCTCACAGCGCCAGAAACCCGGGTTCAATTCCCGCCTCAGGCGACTGACTGTGTGGAGTTTGCACATTCCCTCCGTGTCTGCGTGGGTTTCCTCCGGGTGCTCCGGTTTCCTCCCACCGTCCAAAAATGTGCAGGTTAGGTGAATTGGCCATGCTAAATTGCCCGTAGTGTTAGGTGCAGGGGTAAATGGAGGGGAATGGGTCTGGGTGGGTTGCGCTTCGGCGGGTTGGTGTGGACTTGTTGGGCCGAAGGGCCTGTTTCCACACTGTGAGTATTCTAATCTAAACACCCATCCTGCATTTACCTTTTTAGAATTTTATAGGTTTCTAGTGAGACCCTAGTCACTTTTCTAATCTTCAATGAATGTAGTCCTAACTGAGCCAGTC
The DNA here is from genome assembly GCF_004010195.1 of Chiloscyllium plagiosum. Lineage (NCBI taxonomy): Eukaryota > Metazoa > Chordata > Chondrichthyes > Orectolobiformes > Hemiscylliidae > Chiloscyllium > Chiloscyllium plagiosum. The sequence continues at coordinate 24,815,397 of NC_057716.1, read as the reverse complement.
TGTCTTCATCCCTCAGTCCTGCCATCCCAGGAGTCAGTCTGGTAAACCCTTGTTGCACTCCCTCCATAGCCAGAGCATTGTTCCTCAAATAAGGAGAACTGCACACAGTGCTCTGGGTGTTGTCTCACCACGACCCCTGTATGATCACAGCAAAGACATCCCTGCTGCTGTACTCTCACCCTCTCTTGTCCCACTACTGATGGAACCCCTTCTCTAACTATCCATCTGTGTAGTCTCCTTTACGATCTCCTTGAAACCTTATTTAGACTAAGATTTCGATCACTTGTCTGATCACCACCTTGCCCCAGCATTTTATTTTGTGAAGCACCTTGGGGCATTTTGTTGCATTTAAGACATTGTCCAGCACTGCGGAGGCTTCTTGTCAAAGATGTATCTGAAATTCATCAGCTTTCTGGTTGGGATTGGGTATTTTAGACTCTTTGTTTCTGCATCAGGCTATAAATACAAAATGTGCGGGAACAGGCTCGAAGATTGGCTGAAGCTAAGAAAGTACAGAAAGATGGTGTTTATTTCCACACCAGTGTGTCTATATCGTCAAATGTCCCCAAAGCCTGCAGCCTACAGAGTGGGGATTGATATAAACAGTTATTTGAACTCTTGGGTGGATGACATGATCGTATTGACTGTGCTTATCTCCACCCCCCAGATTTTGGCATTCATTGAGGCGGAGGGAATGACTGGGCTAGAGAGGTAGTGATGGTGCAGAGTCATTCTGATGTGTGTAGTCATTTCGCAGCGCAGAGGGAGGCTATTGACCCATTATCCTGCGATGGCAGCTTCAGAGAGCCATTCAGCCATTCGCACTCCTCCTGCGCTTTCCCCACAGCCCAACAAAATTCTCCTTGTACCAGTTTCCCTTCGATAGCTACCATTGACTGTGTGCAGACTTTGCTCCTGCCTTCTATACATTCGAGAGAAACTCTACTTGACTCATACTTGGAATTGATATATTGTCTTGTGTGAACAAGTTGGGCAGACTTAGTTCGTATGTGCTGCATGTGAAGACCAAAAGATTGAAACATTAAGTGCCTAAGCGAGCTGAAAAAAGTAAGTGTAGAAAGAATATTTCCCCTAGTGGGAGCTTATGGGATCATCTTGTCCATTTAAATCAGGGATGGAGCGAAATACTTTCTCACAGCATCACGAGTTTTTGCCCCTCTCTTGCTGAAGAGGTGGTAGCAGCTGAGTCTCTGAATATTTTGAAAAACCACACAAAAGGAGGTGTTGGTTAGCCCGTTGTTCATGAAGAGGGTGAAGAGCTGACAGCAGTAAGCAGGAATGTCGATTTGAGTTACAATTAGATCAGCCGTGATACTGTAGACTGGTAGAGCAAGCTTGGTGGGCCAGTTGCTTACTCCTGCTTGCTGCTTGTGTATTGTCCAGATCTCACTGCTGTAGAGGATCTCGTGGAAGACACAGACTGAGATTGACAGGCCAGTCACCTACTGCCACCCCCCCAACCCGAGGCTGCTTTGGAGAAACTCAGGGTGACATTGAGAACGACCTAGCCTGCTTTACTCCTTGGTTGTGCTAAGATTTGTGGCTTGGGGCATTGTATAACAATCCTTATGCTGCTGAATAAATTAGAGCTTATGCAGTTATACAGCAATCTTGCTGACGAAACCCTGCTGAATCGACCCAAAATATCCCATTACACAATGACCCTTGCTCTGCTGAACAAACGTGACATATGCAGTGTCACAGCTCTCTAGGATATTATGCTGAAAATTAATCTCCTCTATTCTGTTGTCACAGAAGTTAAAGATATTAAAATTATGCAAAATTTCCCAATATTTTAGACCCAGGTGGACAGGAAGCATGGACCAGGTTTCTGTATTTGACAATAATTTCTGTTTATTACAAATAAATAGACTTTAAGTGCAGGTAAACAATTATGAACCATTGGCATATAACTTAAGTTAAAACCTGAAGCCCCTTATACGTTTCTTATTACACACACACACAAAGACTGACACAAAAAAAAGTGGGCATTAAGGATGGAGGGAAAGAATGAGTCCTGTCCGCAGGGTTTGCTGAGCCAATTCCTTTTGCAAATCAGAACGTTCCTTCTCAATCTCCTTTCTCCAGATATTTTCACTTAATAGCGGGAGGCACAAGGTGACTGGTTCACGTTTATAAAGGTCTCTGATTTATTAATGAGAAGTCACTGCTTACAGCAATGGAAAAGGGATAAACTGGGTAATATCAGGTTTGAGACACTTCTTACCACAGAGCAAACAACAGCTCCTTCCCTTCCCGACATTCGATGGCTTCTCCTCAAGAGTTCAGAGTTGTTCAGCAACCTGGCAGCTGATCACACAGTGAGGCTTTTATCATCGGTAATTGGTTTGCATACCACAGACCAATCAGCTACCGGTCGCTGGCCCAATCTGCATTCATACACAGTCCCTTCGCTCCAGCTTATCTGTGACTACGTTTTACCTCACTGCTATAAATTGTCTGTGTAATCAGCCAGTGAGTGTCAGGTGACTTGCTTTGGAAAAATGCAGTACTCCTTCAACAATCCTTGGTTTTCAAAACAGTCCTTTGCCCATTTCAGTCCACCATAAAACATAACAAGGTAGAGCAGTTGCATTGCAGTTGTTATCCTGATGAATAAATCTGCCAAGTAAAGCTGAGATGGACAGAGAGGCATTGGAAACAGTGCGAGCCAGATGTATGAGGACGATGCTGGAACTGAGGGCTATAATTACCATCAGGAATGATTGATCAGGCTGAAGCCATTAGCTGGAAAGGAGAAGTTCTGATGGAAACCTCTGAGGTTTGATGGTTGAACTGGTGCAGCCGAACCAGAGTTGGGTCTCCTTGTCAATGGCTAATGAATGCACACAGACCAAGCCGGGCCAGACAATTCGCTTTGCTAATGGGCCTCAGGGAGCATTAGTTAAAACTTACTGTCTGAACCATGTAGAAAGCAAGACTCATTTACAGCGAAGCTGCCTTGGAACAGCATCCACTTCCGTGAGGGGCAGTGGGCAGTAACCGTGCTTGCTTTTATAGACTTACAATACCCTCTTCCTGCAGCTCACATTTCTTTAAGGCCGGTCTATACTAACCCTAACATGCACATTTACTGGGGGCAACCTGTGGTAACTGTTAACCCTGAGGCCCACATTTATAAGGGGCATCTGTCACTGGAGGTTTGTGTCCAGCCCAGGGCATTGCCAATCGGGAAGGAAACCGATGGCTTTGAGAAGGTACAGAGGAGATTGATTGGAATAGTGACAGGGATACTGGGTTTCTTCTGCACAAACAGGGTAAGGTGATGACGAGATTTAATAAGACAAGTGGGAATGATTCTAAATTAACATACATGGCTGTGTATTTGCAGCCTTGAAAAGTCCCTCCAGAAACCAAGACTTACACCCTGAGTATAAAAATGCATTGTGGGTGTGGGTGGGTGGTCGCCATTTTGAAATGTCATTGACATCCGCAGCAGAGAGTGGCCATGTCTCACATCCTCGCAGCACAGCCTGTATTGCCTGGTTGATCCCTTTAACCCAGTTCTAAAGTACCATAGCGTCAAATGTGCATCAGTAGTATGTAAAATTGAGTATTTCTTGTTCTGGCTGAAAACGCGGGCAACACTGCCCATATGCAAAAGAAATTGGGGCCAGGAAAATGGTCTCATCTGATAGGCCGGGGCCAACCTAATCACCATGATTTACAGTAATTTAAATGTTTTCAGAGGTGGAAGAGTCTGTTATCCAGTTTTAAGGTGATTAGCATGAGGGGATGCGAGGGAGAAAGAGATGTGATCTGAAACGCGTTGCTTGTGGAATCAGATTGAACAGAAGCGTCTAAAAAGGAATGTGATCTGTATGGAAGGAGACAATTTGCAGGGCTGTTGGGAAAGAGCAGAGAGGGTGGGGCTGTTTTGGATGGCTCTGGTCAAAGAGGCAGAGGCAGAGGCAGAGGCAGAGGCAGAGGCAGAGGCAGAGGCAGTGGCAGTGGCAGTGGCAGTGGCAGTGGCAGTGGCATTGACATAGTGGGCTGAATGGTTTCTGTGTGTACTCATTTACAATGTAGGTCCCCTTCAGCCAGCATCCAATTTGTGTATGGGGCAATTGTGCTTGCTCTTATAGGCCTGGGATGCTCTGTTGCTGATGCTCACTTTTGTAAGGGTGACCCATGCTGTGTGCTGTCTCAGTCTGTGATTCTCACTCTTGGGGCCAGCTGTACCAACAGCAAAGGAGCAATGTACCCCTCCCTAGAGGTGGCTAGGTGTAGAAATAATAAGGAAAGTTGGCCCTGGAGGGGTACTTGTCTGCCCCCCAACCCCATTCTTGCCAGTTTGTCAATTAAGTGCCAGGCTAGATATTCCAAAGGAGTGTTTCCATTTGTCACCAAGTAAGACACTCAAGTGGTCAGTTCAGGTCCTTGTCCTGCCACCTACCTACCTAACTATGTCACCAGGGTGACCACCCTGTTGGGTTCGTGGTGTGGGAGTAAGGTCTCTGTTTGCCCCAATCTGGGATGAACAACAGGCAGGGTTAAGGGGAATGGGTGTCCTCTAAAAGCCACCCACTCTCACTGCCAACGTCTCCTCCTTGTGACTCCACATAGAATCCCTACCATATGGAAGCAGGCCATTCGGCCCATTGGGTCCACATTGCCCCGCCCCCACTACCCTGTCCCTGTAACCCTGCATTTCCTATGGTTCACCCACCTAGCCTGCACATCCCTGGACCCTGTGGGGCAATTTAGCACGGCCAATCCACCTAATCTGCAAGTTTGGACTGTGGGAGGAAACTGGAGCATCCAGAGGAAACCCACGCAGACACAGGGAGAATGTGCAGACTCCACACAGACAGTCGCCTGAGGGTGGAATCGAACCTGGATCCCTGAGGTGACCGTGCTAACCGCTCAGCCACCATGCTGTCCCACACTCATCTCCCAACAAACAAAAAAAGAAAGTGGGGGTGTCAAGTCATTTAGTCTGGGAGCAAATTGCAATTTGGCAACATCAGGGGAAGACACCAGCTGTGGCTCAGGGGACAGCACTCGGAGTGATGTCTCCAAGTCCCACTCCAGAGACTTAGTGTAAAATGTAGTGTGTAGGTCTCTGTGTTGTATTGAGCAGTAGGATGTAAATTACGGCTCTGTCTGCTTCTGTCAAGTGAACACGACACTATTTTGTAAAGCGTTGGGATATATTTCCCCCAGTGTTTGTGACAACTAAATGACATAGAGTCATACAGCTCGGAAGCAGACCCTTTGCTGCCACCAGTCCATGTCGAACATAAACCCAAACATTACGGAAGCAGGTAACTCAGCTGCCTGTGGGATGTTGCTACGCTCCCTGCATTACATCAGCCACTCGATTTCAAATGTATATCACAGCCTGTAAAACTGCTTTGGGACATTCTGAGGTTGTCAAAAGTGCTGTCCGAATTATTCGTGGAGAGTGACAGCGAGACTTGGACTATGTCATGTGACTGGCATCACTGCTAAATTTAAACTCTAATCCTGCGGGCAGCCCTGGCTCTTACTGAAGCTGCTGTTTGCCGATGGAGCCTTGGAAGTGACAGGTCCTCAGAATAAAAATGAAGTGAGTCCCAGCCACAAAGACATTACCTCGGATTAACTTGAGGCATTCGTCCACGCAGAATCCTCAGGCGTTCCTTGGTTCTGTGCAGCCAATTATGTTTCTTTCTGAGGGGGCCTGCGATGTTCAGAGTTCATCTGCTCAATAAAAGGAGCCAAACGAGTGGAAAGCTCTTAATGTCGGCTGTGTAATTAAGTTCTTTTACATCTGTTTTTGTACCTCAGACAGGATGCAAAATTTTGTTTTTGTAAAACTTATTTTTTTGTGGAATGTGGCTGGCCCAGCATTTCTTGCCCGTCCCTAGTTGCCCTTGAGAAGGTGGTGGTCAGCTGCTTCCTTGAACTGCTGCAGCCCACCTGCTGTGGGTTGACCCACAATGCCCTTAGGGAGGGAATTCCAGGATTTAAACCCAGCGATAGTGAAGTAATTTCCAAGCCGGGATAGTGAGTGACTTGGATGGGAACTTGCAGGTGGCGGTGTTCCCATATGTCTGTAGCCCCTGTAATTCCCTATGGAAGTGGTCGTGGGTGCTGTCTAAGGATCTAATGACGTACTGTCTGCAGTGCATCTTATACGTAGTGCTGATAGTGTCAGTGGTGGAGGGAGTGGATACTTGTGGATGTGGTGCCAGTCAAGCGGGCTGCTTTGTCCTGGATAGTGTTAAGCTTTCTGAGTGTTGTTGGAGCTGCACCCATCCAGGCAAGTGGGGAGTATTCCATCACACTCCGGACTTGTGCCTTGTAGATGGTGGACAGGGTTTAGGGAGTCGGGAGGTGAGTTACACACAGCAGTGTTCCACCCTGCTTTTGAAGCCACCGTGTTTATGTGGTGAGTCCAGTTGAGTTCCTGGTCAATGATAACCCCCAGGCTGTTGATAATGGGAGATTCACCAGAATTGAGATGAATGTTTCTAGACATAAGGAAATGCAGTAATATTAAAGACCGTGTTCCTTTTATCTTGGTGCTTTTCAAAGTTGTGTTCCAATGAGAAAGGACTGTTTTTTGAAAGCAAGCATTGCTACCTAATTTGAAAGCAGATTAACTGACATTCATGGCAAGCATTTATATCATAGTTTGAACAAGGAGTAAATGATGATTAGCTTGTAGATGGAGTGGTTTTGTGTTCGGATGGAGGTCTGGTTCGAAACAAGAAGTTGGCTGCTTTATGAACTAGTGACCAGTTACTGGTGACAGTGACTGTTTTGCTTGCCAATTAGAGTGTGATTGGTTCTTAGGGAACCTAACAACTTGTGGCTGGGAACAAGGTACAGAGAGAATTGATCAGATCTCCCTGTTTCCACACTGTAATGTAATGTAATGTAATGTAATGTAATCTAATCTAGAGTGTGATTGGTTCTTAGGGAACCTAACAACTTGTGGCTGGGAACAAGGTACAGAGAGAATTGATCAGATCTCCATCAGCTCAGGAGTTGTCTCTCTGTTCTCTGCAGTGACTGTTTATTCGAGATAATATAGTGACAGAAGAAATAAGTAATACAGTCATCAGGAAGACAGAAATTGAATTTGTATGGGTAACATTGAGAGTAAGAAGGATTGATTAATCTGAATTTTAGGGGTAATCTACACACCAGCCGAAAGTGGAGCTGAAGTGTGGGAAGGTACATACAAACAAATGAGGGAATGAGCAGCAAGCTCACTGATGGGGGATTTTTAACTGCCCAACATTAATTGGCTAGGACAAGAAAGTAAAAGGGAAAAGGGAATGGAGATTCTCCATGAAGTCCTTCTTTAACCCACTATTATGGCTGAGACTGAGCCAGAGCAGATGACAGCAAGTGAACATGCAGGCAATACTGATCATAATATCATATAATCAAGTCAGCAGTGAAATGGAGTGCTCCCCACTAGCCTGGATGAGTGAAGCTCCACCAATACTCATGAAGGCTTACACCATCTGGGATAAAGCAGCCCCCTTGATTAGCACCACATTCACAAACACTCACTCCCCCTCCACTGACTACACATCACGGCCACTGTGCATATCAATAAGATGCATTCAGGAATTTACCAATGCTCCTCTGACAATACCTTCCAAACCCATGGTCTCTACCATCTAGAAGGAGGGGACAGCAGATACATGGGAACACCACCGCCTGCAAATTCCCCTCCAAGCCTCATGCTATCCTGTTTTGGAAATATTTTGCCATTCCTTCATTGTTGCTGGGTCAAAATCCTGGAATTCCCTCCCCAGTGGCATTGTCTACCGTCAGCACACGGTCCTCAGCGGTTCAAGAAGGCAGCTCACCACCATCACCTCAAGAGCAACTACGGACTGGCAACAATTGCTGGCTCAACTCGAAATGTACATGTCCCACAAATGAATAAGAAAAAGATAATAATTTAGAAGCATCACAGAACCAAAATGTTAGATTGGAGAAAGACTGATTTTGAGCTGACAGTAGTAATCGGGCAAATAAACTGGGTGACTGTATCGGCAAACACCAAGCCAGAGCAACAGTAGGAAACATTTAATGGAATTCAAGAAAAATATATTCTACTAAAAAGACAAGAACAATTACAACACCAGTGATGTACCGTGTATGAATAAAGATGGAAAAGGAAACGTTGAGGGTAAAGAAAGGAACAAATATTAAAACAATGGACAGCACCCGACAAGGGATAACACAAATGGGGTTTGGAGAAAGGAAGAGAAAAAAACAATTAGGGAGGGACAAAGGAAACATGAAATTAAGTTATCGGGGGACACAAAACACAATGGTAAAATATTTTGCAGGCGCATGTCTGAAATTAGGAAAGGCGGCGTGGAACTAGGCTCAGCCCTTTCCAACTCCATTTTGATTTAGCTCCCCTTCCCCTTCAATCGTTTGCATTGCCCCATGGGGGCTTTGCATGCAAGTTAACCGTTGGGAAAACCTTTGGTGGTTTACTGGTAGCGGTTAACAGATGAAAAAAAAACCACGGATGATTTGGTGCTGGGAAAAAAATGAAACTGTTGTCAGTAGTTGTTCGTAAGAGTGCTTCTGGGTTGTAACAAATGAAATGGGAGTAGGCCGACGAGCTGCCTGTGTGGTCTTGCTGGTCTCAACGTGGCTGTTGCACTTGCCTGCACAGTAGCAGCACGGCAATTGAAAATAATTTGGTGTGAAGCTTTTGACAGAACCATGAAATATTTATATAAACTCATGCCTCAATTTTAGCGGGTTGCTTCACTTTTGGAATTGCGGCCAGCTTGAACAGGTGCCTTGGCTCAAATCCTGCTCCTCAGGAGATTTAAATTCCACCAGTTCCTGTTTTAGTTCTTTATCTCAGAGTTTTAAAAAAAAAATATATGTATAAATAATTATAAACAAAACAGTCCAGAAATACCTTCTTGCTGTGCTGTGAGCTCAAGTCCCTTTGCTCATGTCCTGATTATTTTTAGATCAGTAATGGTGACTGACTGTGAAATCTGGCAGCACTGAGGGGAGCCAGTGGGTCTTGACGGTACACAGCCTGTTAGTGTCACTGTCAGAGTCACCTGCTGTCAGCGATGGTACCCAGATCCGTTTTCGAGTGGGAAAATGGCGTGGGAGTCATGCCAAGCCGTCACAGTTGGGTCTCTGTGGAGGGCTAGCCTGGGTTTAGCAGGTAGTATTCTCACATCTGAGTCAGAAAGTCCCATCAGATTTGACTACAGCATGAAGCTTGGCGTTCCCATGTTGTGAAGGTGCCTAATGATGACCTCAAGACATCGTAAATGCTTCAGAGCCGGGGATGTTCTCGTTCTCGTTCTGTCACAACGCAGCTCTGCTGCACAGCAAGATCCCACCAGCACCAGTTTGACCAGTGGTGCTGCTGTTTGCAGGGTTACGGGTAGTTGCGATGGTGGAACGGTGCGCTGAGATCTTTTACACCCAAGAGCACAAAGTTGGAGTTGACAAACTGACTGGAAACTGCCATCTGTGACGATGCAGCACTGCCCCGGGGGATGTGCTCATGTTCTGTGAAGTTCCTGGTTCTGCGGCGAGAGTGCCAGCTGAATAGCAGCTGGCATCACCAGCAACACCAGCCACAATTGCTGCGGGTGCAGCTCAAGAGGCGTACTAGATACATTCACACACTGCTGGGCACAAGCAATGGTGTGTGACTGCAACGAACAGCGGGGGAGCACTGTCTGCTCTGTGCAGTGTCCCTTTCGCTGTGATTTCAAATAGCACCTTTGAGACATAGTAGGCCAGTTATAGTAGACAAGACATATTCTCATGCTCGTCCTCTGATTGAGACTGCTTTCAAATCACCGATGGTAATATTTTCCCTCAGTCGCTCAGTGTCATAACCAGGGTGAAGGTGTTCCTTGTAAAGGGCTGGGAGAATTTTGTGGGCCGGCACACAGGATACACCAAACCCCTTCGGGTGTTTGCCGAACTGTGCACATGCTCCAACCCCCCCCACTTCCCACAGAGGTGTGAGATAGTGCCAGAGAAAAGCCCCTGGTTCTGGATCCTGAGAAACAAGCTCAATGAGTGTTGGTTACCATCTGATGGAAAGGGGCAGCAATATGGGCACAGCTTGCATTTCTGGCGCACCCTCTGTGATATTTGGAAGCGATTTGGAGCCAGTGGCAGGGTCACCGTTGTGATGAACACAGCGGCCGCTTTGCACGCAGAGGCTCCCGCGAGACGGCAATATGATGGTGAGCAGAGAATCTGCTTCATGAGTGGTGCTTTGTTGAGAGAGATAAATATTGCAGGACGTCGGGAGTATCTTCCGCTGCTCTCCCTCCATACAGTGATTAGGGAGGTCCTCAACATCTACTGAAGGGTGCTGACAGGGTCTTGGTTTTCCACCTCGGCCGATAGAGTCTCAGCAGTGTGGTACTCCCGCAGTCCAGCACTGGAACATCACCTCGACTATAGATTACTGTCGGGGTGGGACTTGAACCAACCACCCACTGCTTCAGAGGCACAAGTGCCACGGAGGCACATGTCCATGAATGATGGCCAATTTGGGTCAGAATGATAAATGGAGTGATATGGAACTGTGAACTATAACTCTAGGCTTTAGCTTAGATTCCCTACAGTGTGGCCCAACAAGTCCACACTGGCCCGTGCACCCAACACTATGAGGTAATTTAGCATGGCCAATTCACCTGACTTGTATATCTTTGGACTGTGGGAGGAAACCGGAGCACCCGGAGGAAACCCACGCAGACACGGGGAGAATGTGCAATCTCCACACAGACAGTCGCCTGAGGCTGGAATCAAACCCACGTCCCTGGCGCTGTAACGCAGCAGTGCTAACCACTGAGCCACTGTGCCACCCCAATGGTTTTCCAGTAAGGAGCACAGGCTAAGAGGAAGCTTTCAATCCTGGGTACAGATGTTTGCAAGATTAAGAAGGAAAGCCCGTGAAATAAAAGAATGGGCAGGGTTTCGTTAGCATTGAGGCATGCATGATGCTTTCTGGTGGTCCTTGAGTTCCCACAGTTTGACACGACAATGCCCAAGCGGAAACCAGTACAACGCAGGTAACCATGGCGGCACTTAACGTCAGTCCTTCTGAACTGGCAGGTAATGTGCCAGCAGACTGTGCAGAGGGAAAGCTTCTTCCCACCAATAATTGAGAGACCAGGAAACTCACTTTGCATCTGCCGTTTCTGGAGATGCCGAACTCAGTGGTTGCTCGTTGAACAAACTGACAGGCTGATCGGCAGATTTAAACACAGGATCATTTTTAGCTGTTGCTTCGGTCTAATATGACCCTCAGACATCCTTGGGTGATGGGAGACTCTGCTAATTCTGTTTGGTTCTCAGCTTGTGGCTTGTTTGAAGTCTCTTCGAGAGCGGAGAAAAGGAGATTGTTTTCCCCATCCTGCTGCGTATTTGCATCTCATTGTCGGGAGCGATCACAAAGCCAGGAGGAGCCTCATCTGGCGTACTGTGTGCAGTTCTGGTTGTCCTGTTACAGGAAGGGCATCATTAAACTGGAGACGTTTCAGAAAAGATTTATCAGGATGTCACCGGGAACTGGGGGCTTGAGTTATAAGGAGAGGCTGGAAAGGCTGGGACTTCTTTCGCTGGAGCGCAGGAGGTGGAGAGGTGACCTTATTGAAGTTCATAAAATCATGAGGGGCTTAGATGAGGTGGATGACAAAGTTCTTTTGCCTTGGGTGGGGGAGTTCAAAACCGGGGCACATTTTTAAGGCAAGGGGAGAACATTTAAAAAGGACACCATGGGTAACTTCTTCACACAGAGAGTGGTTAGGGAATGGAATGTACCGCCAGAGGAAGTGGTGGATGCAGGTACAGTTACAACATCGGACAGACATTTGGATAGGCACATGGATAAGAAATATTTGGAGGGAGCAGGCAGGTGGGACTAGTTTAGTTTGGGATTATGGTCGGTATGAACCGAAGTTGGATCGAAGGGTCTGTTTCCTTGCTGTACCTCTCTATGTCTCTATCCTCTCCCTCTGGCTCAAACCCTCCAACCCAGGCAACATGCTTATAAACTTAAAAATCACACAACACCAGGCTATATTCCAACAGGTTAATTTGGAAGCACTAGCTTTCGGAACGCTGCTCCTTCATCAGGTAATTGTCACCTGTATAACATCCTTATAAATCTTTTCTGAGCCCTTTCAAGTTGCAGTATATCAAGAAAGTACTTAGTTGGCTGTAAAATGCTGTGGGGATGTCCTGAGGTTTTTGAAGATGTGATATGAATGTTACTTATCCCAGTGACAATTCACAAATAACGCTTCCTGTTGCACTTGTAATCTTTCCAGATGACCTTGCAGGTTGGAGTCAGGTCAGGCTGCGTGGTGATAGTGGTGGGGTGGGGAAGCTAGGACCTCAGGGTTTCATCTGCCCTGTGGAGGGAGGTGAGCTATTCTCTGATGAGTGTGCTAACCAGCTTGTATTTCCTTTCCTTACCCCGCAGTCACCTGCTGTCCTCCAAGTACAAAGAAATCCACTATGAGAAACAAAAGACGTTCTTTTCCAAGGTAAGGCCTGATTTTATTTGAACATGTATTAAGGCAGCAAAGGGCTG
>NC_057716.1:24796259-24802293 GCF_004010195.1 Chiloscyllium plagiosum | reverse complement strand
TGGGATGAGAGTGTTGCTGACTAGGCCAGCATTTATTGCCCATCCCTAATTGCCCAGAACAGAGTTGCGAGTCAACCACATTGGAGTCACATGTAGGTCAGACCGGGTGTGGAAGGGCATTAGTGAACTAGATGAGTTTTTATGACAGTTGGCAATGGATTTATAGTAGTCATGAGATTCTTAATTCCAGATATTTATTGAATTCAAGTACCACCATCTGCCATCTGTCTCCTTGTTAATCCACCCTCTGGACTAACAAGGAGACGGTGAGATGCTGGAGATCCTGCCCTCTCAGATGCTGCCTGACCTGCTGTGCTTTTCCAGCACCACACCCTCCCCTCTGGATTAACAGTCCAGCAATAATGCCACGAGGCCATCGACTCCTCCAATGTCCCTCAGGGAGGGAAAACTGCAACCCTGGGGAGGGGGAGTCCAGAACTAGAGGGCATTGGTTTACGGTGAGAGGCCAAAGATTTAAAAGGAACCTAATGGGGCAACTTTTTCACACAGAGGGTGCTGCATGTATGGAATGAGCTGCCTGAGGAAGTGGTGGAGGCCGGTACAATTACAACATTTCAAAGGCATCTGGATGGGTATATGGATAGGAAAGGTTTGGAGGGATATGGGCCAAGTGCTGGCAAATGGAACTAAATTGGTTTTGGATATCTGGTCGGCATGGGCAAGTTAGACCGAAGGGTCTGCTTCCGTGCTTTACATCTCTCTGACTCTATGGTTCACCACTCTCTAAGTAAACAAATTCTTCCTCATCCCAGTAGATGTGCCTGGACCTAGATCTCCCCAGCCAAGGGAAGCATCCTTCCTGCATTTACCCAGTTGACCCTCATAAGAAATTGGTACTCTTCAAATAGATTGCCACTCAGTCTACTAACCACTAAAGAATACAGGCGCAGGGGTGTCTCCTTGTAAGACAGTTCTCCAGGAATTAGACGGATGAACCTCCCTATATGGCAGATAGTTCCCTCCTTGGATAAGGAGACTAAAAAGGTACACAGTATTCCAGGTGTGATTTCACCGAGTTCCTACACAAATGCAGCAAGCTGTCTTTGTACACAAATACTCTCATGTTTTGGCATTTACACTGTTTGCCAGGTTACCTTGCCCCCAATGCCAGCCTTTTGTTAAGAACCAAACTAAATTCCCCCGGTGAGGAGATTTGAACTCACGTCTCAAGATCATTAGGAGAAAGTGAGCACTGCAGATGCTGGAGATCAGAGTCGACAGTGTGGCGCTGGAAAAGCACAGCAGGTCAGGCAGCATCCGAGGAACAGGGGAACCGACGTATCCTGATGAAGGGCTTTTGCTCGAAATGTCGGTTCTCCTGCTCCTCGGATGCTGCACCTTCCCAGCACCGCACTCTCGACTGTCAAGATTATAGTCCAACACGCCTGGCCCTGGATTACTCATCCAGGAACGTGCTACCACAGTCCCTGGCCTAATACTGTGTGAGAGTTTGATACCTTCCTCAGCAAAAACACCTTTCACCTTGCTATCTGATGGTTCATCTCGATGTATTAGATTAGATTCCCGACAGTATGGATTCAGGCCCTTCAGCCCAATAAATCCACACTGACCCTCCGAAGAGTAACCCACCCAGACCCAATCCCCTACCTTTACCCCTGACTAATGCACCGAACACAATGGGCAATTTAGCATGGTCAATTTGCCTGACCTGCACATCTTTGGATTGAGGGAGGAAACTGGAATACCCGGAGAAAACCCAGGCAGACACGGGGGAAGAATGCACAAACTCCACGCAGACAGTCGTCCGAGGTGGGAATCGAACCTGGGTCCCTTGCGCTGTGAGGCAGCAGTGCTAACCACTGAGCCACCATGCCGCCCATCGATGGGCTCTTTTCGCTGGCATCCTTCCATCGTTGCGTTCTCAAGGAGCTGTGTTCCTGCATTCCCAAGACCGGTGGCGTTTCTTTTTACTGCTTACCCTGGCAGTTTCATCAATGGGCCGTACGCATCGCACCTTTCACCATCCGAAAATAGCTCGTGGTGGTGGGGGACAAGCTGTAGGAGGTGATAACCAAGAGCTATGGGGGAGGCTGCTTTCCAGATCGGAGCACTGGGGAGAAAGGGGAGAGTGGGATCAATGAATATCAATCATTTTAAAAAACAGCTTCTAAGTAAAAGGAATTATCCCAAAGGCAGATTGTTCACTTAGTCTCTGAACGGCACAGCGCTCTGTTGTTTTAATTATACCGTTGAAAGACGGCATGATCCATTTGAAAATCTGTGTTGTTACAGATTTTCAGGAATTATTATTTCAGAAGGAAAGCGTTTGCTGAGCTTTGTGCATCCTCAGGGCGATGTTAGGGCCAGGATTGATTGTTTCCCATTGAAGGGTCCCAGAACCATTGTTTAGGTAACCCTCGAATTGTGTACCTGAGGACCGATGGCAGAGCACCTTGTTGGAAGGGGCTGAGTTTTCAGATGTGACCTCGAATTGTGTACCTGTCTGTTCTCTGGGATGGGCATCCCCCGATTCCATGGCACCCTGGGGCGTATTGGATGGGATGGGATTTCTTGTTCTATCAAAGAGCATATAAAATAATGAGGCGTTTGGATAGGGTTGATGGTAGTTGTCTTTTCCCTAGAGTGGGAGACTTCAAGACCAGGTGCATGGTTTACAGGTGAGAGGAGAGAGACTTAATAAAGATGTGAGAGGCAATGTTCTTACACAGAGGGTGGCTCGTGTGTGGATGCAGGTTGCAGTTACACTGTTTAAAAGACACTTG
This sequence comes from Chiloscyllium plagiosum, assembly GCF_004010195.1. Classification (NCBI taxonomy): domain Eukaryota; kingdom Metazoa; phylum Chordata; class Chondrichthyes; order Orectolobiformes; family Hemiscylliidae; genus Chiloscyllium; species Chiloscyllium plagiosum. Next base: position 24,799,528 of record NC_057716.1, on the reverse strand, counting down.
GATAAGGACACGAATAGGAAAGGTTTGGAGGGATATGGGCCAGGAGCAGGCAGGTGGGACTAGTTTAGTTTGGGATTATGGTCGGTGTGGATGAGTTGGACCGAAGGCTGTATTTCCATGAGGTATGACTCTATAACGTGAACTGGAATTTGCAGGATGGCAGACCCCTCTCGGGGGTACTTCCTGCACAGTTGGTGGTTGGTTAAGGGGCACTTTCATCACGTGAAGCCACGCTGACTCTGAATGGCTTCTGCCTGTCACTCAGTGAGTGTCTGTCTTGTCCTCTGATTCCCGAAGTCAATCTTCCCGAGGCCTCGGCTGACGATAGCGATGGAGGACCGATGGCAGAGCACCGAATCGTTGGAAGGGGCTGAGTTTTCAGATGTGACCTCGAATTGTGTACCTGTCTGTTCTCTGGGATGGGCATCCCCCGATTCCATGGCACCCTTTTGCGGCACGGTGGCACAGTGGTTAGCACTGCTGCCTCACAGCACCAGAGACCCGGGTTCAATTCCCGCCTCAGGCGACTGTCTGTGTGGAGTTTGCACATTCTCCCCGTGTCTGCGTGGGTTTCCTCCGGGTGCTCCGGTTTCCTCCCACAGTCCGAAGATGTGCAGGTTAGGTGAATTGACCATACTAAATTGCCCATAGTGTTTGGTGAAGGGGTCAACGTAAGGGAATGGGTCTGGGTGGGTGGTGCTTCGGAGGGTCGGTGTGGTCGTGTTGGGCCGAAGGGCCTGTTTCCACACTGTAAGTAATCTTAAAAAACAAATGGGGGAGGGTTTTCTCCTTTGCGACCTCACATAGCATCATCGCCTCACCATCCGTGGGATCTTGCTGTGCACACCGTCAAGCGCTGCCACCTCGCCGCTACAGCGACTGTGCGTGTAAACCAAGAGCGCTCGATTGGCCTCAGTCGCCGCTTTGGGTTTTTTCCTGAGGTGGTGCAATGGCGCCACATAAATTCAGGCTGTCGTTTTGGATACTCCCTCTGTGACGCGTTATGCGAGATTTTATTTCCTGCAACTGTCGATCAGCTGCTCTTCTGTAAGACATTCCTCCAGGAAGTAGGCGGATGAACCTCTCTATACGGCAGATAGTTCCCTCCTTGGGTAAGGAGACCAAAAAAAGGTACACAGTATTCCGGGTGCCATTTCACCGAGTTTCTACACAAATGCAGCGAGTTATCGTTGTACACAAATGCTCTCATGTTTCGGCATATACACTGTTTGCCGGGGTCGATGTAATGTGAGCTAACCAGGATTATCTCACGATGCAGAACTGCGCTGGAGTGTCCAGTTTAGTGTCTATTTCCCATAGATCTGCTTGGTTTGCTGCACCTTTGAAACTTCTCAATGAAAATCCAGTCAGAGATGCACAAGGAAAATCTGGGATGGCTGGCTGGGAGACTTTAATCCCTGCTGAAAATGATACTGTCCTTGAACGTTTCCCTCTGTTTTTAGAGTTGACAGCAGGAAACCAAGTGTCACCCCCCCTGCCGAGACCAACAGGCCATCCTGTAGACTTGTGGTTCCACCTTGGGCATTTAGCAACAACAGCAGGATTGCATTTACTTGGCACCTTGCACGTTATCACCCCCTCCAAGGCGCTCCCTGTTATCAGGCAAAACTTGACAACGAACGAGATAAGGGGCTTTCGGGGCAGGGGACCCGAAAACTTAGTCAACACAGTGGGGGGAGTACAAGGAGGGATTTTAATGAGGGAAGTGAGTTAGAGCGGGTTCAGGAAGGAATTTCAGAACCTGGATATGAGGCAGCTGAATGAAGACTGAAGGGAATCGGGGATATGGAAAAGGTCAGAATGGGAAGAGGGTGAAGGGCTGGTGGAGGTAGATCAAGCAAGGAAATGGAGTGTTTTAAAACAAGGATGAGAAATTTAAAATCCAGACATGACCAGACAGCTAGTACAGCCATGGTGGGGAACTGGGCTTGGTAGCCTGGTACAGAACAGACAGTAGATGATAACGTAGAACTTCATGCAGGGTGCAGGTACGAGTCTGGCAGAAGGGACGGCATGGACTCGATGGGTCAAATGGCCAGCTTTCACACTGTATGGATTCTATGCTCCATATAGATTGCAAAAGGAAGATGACTCTGCCTCAAGAGTTAGAGAGCGTGGATAGTAAGATGCCTGTTTGACAAGCAGTGTAACGATGATCCCAGTTACACCACGTCCTGGCTCTGCGGTGGGGGTGGGATGGAGGTGGAGTGGTGACGATTGATCGGAAACTGAATTGGAGTAGCTGCAGCTACAAGAGCAGGTCAGAGACAGAGTCACTCACCCTGACGACTCCTCAGAACCTGTTGCTGTTCATGGGTCATTAGGTCGAAATCCTGAGCCCCCTCTCCCTGACAGCACTGTGGGGGGGGGTTATCGAAATTACAGACACGGTTCTAGTCCAGGGAGGTGGCACACCTGTACCCTTGGAAGGGCAACTGGGTGGTAACAAATCCTGGTCTCACCACTGACAACCCAGGAGAGAATCAATATTTTCAAAAAATCTTTGACTGCACTCAGTGTGAGTGACCAGGAACAGGCTCAGGAAGTTCTGGATGTGTAAACTGTGCTGTATATGGTCTGAAGACAAAGATTCTGACACAATAATAAATTATTTATCACTATTTACATTGCTGTTGAGAAATTTCAAATCTGATATTAAAAGGATAGGAGATTACATGGCACCCCTCAATCTAATCTAACTTTGTAACGGTGAAGTCCTTGTTCCTCATAAATTCACTGCGAACAGGTTTCTCCTGGCTTCTGTTTAAAAGCTCTTTGATTTAAGCTGTGATTTTTGTCCTGGATCCTCTGACTGTTGACCATTGTCTGCCTCCTCCCTCACCTCCATTCAAGGCCCCAAAGGAGCCTTCCACATCCATAAATTCACTGCGAACAGGTTTCTCCTGGCTTCTGTTTAAAAGCTCTTTGATTTAAGCTGTGATTTTTGTCCTGGATCCTCTGACTGTTGACCATTGTCTGTCTCCTCCCTCACCTCCATCCAAGGCCCCAAAGGAGCCTTCCACATCCATCAAGGTTTCACCTGCACATCCACCAACGTCATTTATTGTATCCGTTGTTCCCGATGCGGTCTCTTCTCCATTGGGGAGACTGGGCGCCTCCTAGCAGAGCGCTTTAGGGAACATCTCCGGGACACCCGCACCAATCAACTACACCGCCCCGTGGCCCAACATTTCAACTCCCCCTCCCACTCTGTCGAGGACATGCAGGTCCTGGGCCTCCTTCACCGC
>NC_057716.1:24770427-24796196 GCF_004010195.1 Chiloscyllium plagiosum | reverse complement strand
TTTGCCCGAAACGTCGATTTTCCTGCTCCTCGGATGCTGCCTGACCTGCTGTGCTTTTCCAACACCACTCTCATCTAGACTCTGGTTTCCAGCATCTGCAGTCCTCACGTTTGCCTCGCTGTCTGCCCGAGCCTGTCCTGCCGAATCCCAGCGCAGCTTTGCAGTAGAGCTGTGTACATCCCAGTGATCCTGCTTATAGTGGTGGCTCAGAAAGAGCTGTGCACCATCAGCGCCTGTTCAATGCTGCTTTCTGTCGGCCTCTTTCACCACCACGAGCTTGACACCCTCCCAGACATCGGTCTCTCTTACACCCCCTGAATTCTTTTGCGGTGTCATTGGAACTCTCTCCCACATCTCCGCCTCTTCAAGTCACTTTGTAAAACGGTCCATCCCTGCCTGTTGTTAATCTTGACTTGATGACCTGTGCATGCAACATTTCAGGCACGACACATGAATGCAGCTTGTGATGGAGGGTTACCTCACCGAGCGAATTATTGAACAGCACAGGGGGTGTGGTGTAAAGGCCACACAAGAGCATCCAGACTATAGGCTCGATCTCCCACCTCTGTAGAGTCAGCCAAAGGTAGAGGTCAGGGGGCTGCAGTTAGCCCTGGTTCATTCTCTGCCCCTCTGACCTCCCAGTGCGATGCTGAGGGAGTATGGGATGCAACCTTAAACCCAACACCCACCTACCTGTCTGCCTGCTCAGGTAGAGCAATATAAATGATTTGGATTTGAGCATAAGATGTATCGTTAGAAAGTTTGCAGACGAGACCAACATAGGTGGTGTAGTGGACAGCGAAGAAGGTTACCTCAGAGTGCAACGACATCTCGATCAGATGGGCCAATGGGGCCGAGGAGTGGCAGATAGAGTTTAATTTAAATAAGTGTGAGGTGCTCATTTTGGAAAGGCAAATCCGGGCAGGACTTACACACATAATGGTAAGGTCCTGGGGTATGTTGCTGAACAAACAGACCTGGGGATGTGGGTGGATAGTTCCTTGAAAGTGGAGTCACAGGTCGGCAGGGTGATGAAGAAGGCGTTTGGTATGTTTGCCTTCATTAGTCAGAACATTGAGAATTGGGGTTTGGAAGTCATGTTGCAGTAATTCTGGACGTTGGTGAGGCTATATCTCGAGGACTGTACTGAGTAACATTCCGGTCACTCTTCTATAAGAAGGATGTTGTTAAATTTCAGAGGGTGCAGAAATGATTTACAAGGATGTTGCCAGGGTTGGAGGATTTGAGCTGTAGGGAGAGGATGAATAGGCTGAGGCTGTTTTCCACGGAGCGTAGGAGACTGAGGGGTGACCTTAGAGAGGTTTATAAAATCATGAGGGTTAAATAGCCAAAATCCTTTTGCCAGGGTAGAGGAGTTCAAAACTAGACATTTAAGGTGAGAGGTGAAAACTTTAAAAGGGACCTGAGGGGTACCTTTTTGACACAGGGTGGTATGTGTATGGAATGAGTTGCCAGAGGAAGTGGTGGAGGCTGGTACAATTACAACATTTAAAAGGGATCTGGATGGGTATATGAATAGGAAGAGTTTGGAGGGATATGGGCCAAGTGCTGGCAAATGGGATGAGGTCAAATTGGGATATCTGGTTGGCGTGGGTGAGTTGGACCAAAGGGTCTGTTTGTGTGCTGTACATCTCTGTGACTCTATGAATGTTCCTTTATCCCTCAGGGAGGAGAGCACTGTTACTATCATGGGCAGATACGAGGCAATGCCAAGTCCAAAGTTGCGCTGTCCACGTGCGATGGACTTCAGTGAGTACAATCGGGAATTCTCCTCGCGAAGACCTCCTGGGGGTTTACAGCTTTAGTCATGGGTCACTGGGGCTTGCACCTCTTTGTACAACTGTTCAACCCAGTGCAGATGGGCAGAATGAGAAGGAGAAACCAAGCTATTGGAAGGGGGGACAGAAAACTGGCCTGAGCTGGCTCATGGCTTGCATCTCACCTTTTGAAAAGCAGGAGGGATGGAGGCTGTAGGGAAATTGAGGATATCTTTGACATTCCTTCCCGTCCTTGCTTCCCAGAGTCGGGCCATGGACGTCGATTACATTGCTTCCTGCGCTTCCCCGCCCCCCCCCCCCCCCCCCAGTTCATGGGGTGTGCTGGGCCAGCACTTTTTGCTCATCCCTAATTGCCCAGAGGGCAGTTAAAAGTCATCCATTTTGATGTGGATCTGGAGTCACCTGTAGGCCAGGCCTGGCAAGGATGGCAGATTTCCTTTCCTAAAGTGAAAAAGGTGGCTTTTTCCTGGCAATTGATTCATGGTCATTATTAGACTCTTAATTCCAGTTTTTAATTGAGTTCACATTCTACTATCTGCTGTGGCAGGATTCGAACCCAGGTCCCTGGAACATTGCCTGGGTCAATAGAGCAGCGATAATACCACTAGGCCTAAGCATTGCCACTGGTGAAGTGTAAAGGGCAAGTCCTACTCTGCCACTGCGTGCCCCGTGCCTGTGTTCCCCCAACCCTCCGCCCGAGACGAGGTTTTCTCTCCTTGCCGCTGAGGATGCTTCCGCGTTGAGGTGCTGTCACAGTTTCTGACCTGTCTCAGGATTGTGCCACCCATAACTGGATGGTGGACTTCAGAAGGGGACAATGAAGAGGGTGCCTCTCACAGTGTCCTCCAAGCTGGGGCCCCCTGCTGGCACACATGGGAATGGGAGACTCGACACTGGGATCCTGAAGCCTGTGGTCCAGATCAGGTCCTTATCACCTCAGCGGGCGTCAACACTCTTACGCAATGTGCCATCTCGTCAGAGTCATGCTGGACAGTGCTCTGTGATTTGTTGATAATAACTTAAATCAAAGTCAGTTTCTGAAATCCCTCCCCCACCCTGACTCTCTTCATTCACTTGAAAACGATTGTTAAATGTCCATGTGCAGGGTCCCGGGGCAGCTTCACATTTCATTCAACTTTGTGCCAAGCCTGATCAGCGAGTGCCCACCAACAAGTAAGGGGGCAAAGTGCCAGTGACCCCTCACTTCCCAGAAAGGATCAGAGATTAGGAACCTTTGTGTGAACGTTGTTAAAATGTTAAAGTTGTTAAATACCATCAGTGAGCTCCATGTGGGCACTGACTGGCACCAGTAACCTCTTTCTCATGTGATATCGTCTCTCTTTCCAGCGGCATGTTTGATGATGGTAACTACATGTATATCATTGAACCGATGACACAGACACATACAGAGGTGAGTGCCAGCTATTATTTCCTATATGCTGTCAAAAGATGGGCACTGATACAAAAAAAACTGTTGATGTTGGAATCCGAGGTAGACAGGCAGGAGGCTGGAAGAACACAGCAAGCCAGGCAGCATCAGGAGGTGCAGAGGTCGACGTTTTCAAGTGTAACCCTTCTTCAGGACTGGGGATGGGTTACACCCAAAATGTCGACTCCTCCACCTCCTGATGCTGCCTGGTTTGCTGTATTCTCCCAGCCTCCTGCTTATCTACTAAATGATAGCTATTACCAATATTGCTGATATGATAGTCTTCCTTGATGTAGGCGCCCACTATCCAAGGCATTTATTGCCTGACCCTAGTTGCCCTTGAGAAAGTGATGGATGATACATTGCCTACTTGAGCTTCTGCAGGTCCCTCTGATGGGGGCGTTCTTTTTTTAAGGTCGTTTGGATACGGCAAATTGGCTTGTTGGGCTGGGGGAAGAGGGAAGTCCCCAGTGAGCGACCGGTGTGGCACTGGAGGGTGTACATGAGTGAGGCTTGGAAATGGCACCGGGTTTATTTTACCCAGGTGTGTGGGCCAACCCGGAGCCAACTGCATTTGAATAGTGCGGAGGTTCCCAAACCCCCCTGGATTTGATCATCCCCTCGGGCAACCATCTGTGTGGAGTCTGCATGTTCTCCCCATGTCTGTGTGGGGTTCCTCCCACAGTCCAAAGTGCAGGTGAGGGCGGATTAGCCGTGCTAAATTCCCCCATTATGTCCAGGCTAGGTGGGAGCTCGCTGGTGGGTGCCCCAATCTATAGATCCTCCGTCACTGAAAACGACCGGGCTTCAAAACTACCTCACCCAACATTTGAGGAATGTGATGGTGGTGACTGGCTCTATGTAAATACAAGTCCCTCTGGCCAGCATCTGCCGCCCACCTTTCTCAGCGGTTTTCTGAGGTTAGCCACGCCTGGAGATTTGAAACAAAGTCACGTGTGAGGGACGGGGAGGGCGAGGTTGTGAATTGTTGTCAAATCCCAATGCGGTTCACTGAAGTCCTGGAAGAAATCGGATCCTGACTTTTTGCTTGTCGGACTGTGCTCCCGAGTGATAGAAACCCAACCGTCTCTGGTGCCGAAATGCAGGTATTTTGCCTGTACAAAACTTGGTTCTCAAACCTGAGTTATCCACTCACATCTGCTTCTGTGTTAATGTGTGTGGTTGTGTTCAGATGAGCTCATTACTTGGCCTCAGCTAATGATCTTAAACAGAATTGACAGCGCTAGGACTACAATTCACCTGAACTGATTCCGTTCACTCGCACATGCGAGTGGTCATCCTGTATTTTTTATTATTACTCATGGAACATGGGCATTGCTACCCAGACCAGCTTTTATTGTCCATCCATCACAGCCACATGCTGTGAGGCCTAGGGTCACATGTAGGCCAGACCAGGTAAGGATGGCAGATTTCCTTCCCTAAAGAAAGTTTGTGAACCAGAATGGGTTTTTCTAACAATCGATAATCATTAGACTCTTAATTCCAGATTCTTTATTGTATTCAATTTCTACCATCTTGCAGAGTGGCTTTGTATGAAAAGATCATTTTTGAATTCCACGTACCTGGGCCAGGAGTATCAAATTGCTTTATGTGTTCCAGCAGTTGGGTCTTTGTACATCCAGAAATTTTTAATGGGTATTTATGGACGACAGAACTCATTTTATCCCATGATCATAATATTTGATTGGAATGAAATCAAAGCAGCAGGACATTTCTTAACGAGGTATATTTTCAATTTTCAACGCTTCAAGGTGAATAGCTAATACTGTTGTTATATGTCACCAAAGATGAAATGGGTTTTCAACGTGCCCACACAGTAAGTTACAGGCAGTGAAAGAGCAGAATTATGAACACAGTAAATAATATTTGAATACAGTGTTCCCGAGTGCAACAAGGGCATTTTTGCTTTTGTCCATTCCAATGCTAAAAGCTTCCAGATCATAACAGCTGGATATGCAGAATGTGAACATTGACGGACCGATGTTTCCCTGTCTTTTGCTTTTCAGGAGAACTCGGCACGGCCCCACATTGTACGTCGTATTCCAATCGGATTGGTTGACCAGTCTCTCCACTTTGGTAATTGAAGTTTTCGCTGGTGTCCACATCACCGGGCTGCCCTCTTCCCCGGGCTCCTGGGGAGAGAGGGGAGTGGGTTATTTCCCCAAGCGAGGGGAAGTGGGTTTGTTTGGTGACTTTAAATCCCCTCAGTGTGCCCTTGTGCACTTAGTGTGGTAGGGCCGTCCCCCAACACCTCGGAGGGTGACCGGCGAAGGTTTGGGTGGGAGTTAACTATGGCACATGGCAGTGTGAGCAGTCTGAGTTCGCCCGGAAGAAGGCCATTCAGCCTGTTCATGCCTGTGCCAGCTGTTTGAAAGCACAACCCTGTCTGTCCACTCTTTCCACATATTCCTGCAGGAGCTACCTTTTCAGGTCATGTCAGTATTTTGTTGTAAGATCATCATTTCCGTTACGTTTTCGAAAAGAAAAATGACTGTCCGTCTTATCCTCATCTACCACCCCACCTGTCTCCGCATCCAACACATCATCCTTAAACATTTCCGCCAACTCCAACTAGACCCCACCACCAAAAACAATTTCCCCTCCCCACCCTCTCTGCCTTCTGCAAGGACTGTTCCCTTTGATAGTCCTTGGTTTCAACTGAACCTGCAAGCTTACCTTAAGAGAATCCTGAGCTCAGACTTCCAGATTTGTGCTCCAGATTTCCAAAGCCTCTCCCTGTTCAGAAAGTAGTCCATGCCTCTATTCTTCCTACGAAACACGTGCATAACCTCACATTTTCCCCATTATCTGCCACTTCTTTGCCCACTCTCCTAGTGTGCACAAGTCCTTCTGCAGCCTTCCTCAACACTACACGTCCCTCCACCGAACTTTGTGTCATCTGCAAACTTAGCATCAGTGCCCTCAGTCCCTTCATCCAGATCATTCAGGGATAACGTGAATAATTATGATCCCAACGCTGACCTCTTGCGGAACTCCACAAGTCACCAGCTGCCATCCTGAAAAAGACCCCTTTATCCCTACTCTCTGCCCCCTGCTAGTCTGCCGATCCTTTACCAATGCCACTACCTTGCCCCGTGGGCTTATATTTAGTAGTCTCTTGTGTGGCACCTTGTCAACTGCCTTCTGGAAATCCACATAGACCACATCCATTGGCTTTCCTCTGTCCAACTCATCGCTTCCTTACACACCCGGACAGTCCAACAATTGGTTTATTTTCAAACTCACATCCTTGTGTCCCACCTCTTCCTTGAGGCTTCTCCCCCTCCCTTCCTCTGGCACACCAAGTTCGCTGCATTCAGCCAACTGTGGTCCCTGATGTGCGGCCAGTCTCCTGGGGTGGGGGGGAGGCGGGAGGGGAGGTGGAGAATCTTTGGCCGTGCTGACTCTATTACTCTCAAATGGCTTCACCGATCCCCCTTTCCCCGCAGCATCTAAGCGTTGGGTGTGAGACCTACCCCTTCCTTGGAATGACGTGAACTATGACGAACCCTCCCAGTGTGTTTAAGCTGGCTGAGGTGCAGCGAGTGCCACCAATGTCTTTTATCTCTCACAGGGAACCGAAGAAAGGCAAACACACCTTGGTCTTCGCTGACCGATCTACCCTGGCTCCAAGTCCGCAGGAGGAGGAGAGCAGTAAGTTTAACCCTCCCTCCTCATCGATCAGTCTGGTCGCAGTGGTGTGATTGGTAATTTAACTGGTCCCCGTCTATTTGAAGGAGAGCTGGAGGGTGCACATCATGTCCCGGCTAACGTTCCTGTCACAGCCAGCATCATCGTTCCTAAAAAAGCTAAAGAAAGCACTGTGTCCTCCCGGCTAAGGTCAGAACGGGCCATGTCGGGAGACAGGGAGCTGGCGGAGACATACAGGAGACGGTGTAGGGTCCGGATTTCCAGGTTCTGCTTGAGGAACGGGGCTACCTTGGTCAAGAGTGTGTTGCTGGAAAAGCACAGCAGGTCGGGCAGCATCCGAGGAGCAGGGGAATCGACGTTTCGGGCTCAAGCCCCTCATGAGGAATCGATGTTATTTTTACAGAAGACAGGGTGGGAGGAGGTGCAGTCCAGGTAGCTGTGGGAATCCGTGGGTTTGTAGTAGATGTCCGTGTTGAGTTGGTCGCAGGAGTTGGAGATGGAGAGGGGAGGGAGGAAGGGAAGGGAGGTGTCCGAGATGGTCCAGGTGAATTTGAGGTCGGGGTGAAAGATGTTAGTGAAGTAGATGAATTGTTCAACCTCCTCGTGGGAGGACGAGGTGGCGCCATTACAGTCACCAATGTAACGGAGGGAAAGGTGGGGGCTGGTGCCGGTGTATCTGTGGAAGAGGGATTGTTCCACGTAACTGACAAAGAGACAGGCATAGCCGGGGCCCATTCGGGTGCCCATGGCTACCCCTTTGGTCTGGAGGAAGTGGGAGGATTGGAAGGAGATATTGTTAAGGGTGAGGACCAGTTCAGCCAGGCGGATGAGGGTGTCAGTGCACAGCAAGTCAGGCAGCATCCGAGGAGCAGGAGATAAGCCCTTCAATGGGGTTATCTCCCCACATTCAGAAACATCCACCCTGTCACATCCGCCCGGGGGGGGGGAGGTGAGGGGGCAGGATACAGTTCCCAGTGTCCTGAGGCTGTGTTGGGAGTCATTACCTCAAGTTGTTGGGACACTGGCTCAGCTCCCTCACCTTTTGCTCTGATTCCTGTAGACCTTCAGTTCAAATGGAGCTCCTTGATGCCACACTGGGTCAGTCACTGGCTCAATGTCGAGGGCAGCCCCTCTCACCTTGTCTCTCGAGCCCCAGGTCTGGACCAAGACTCAACTGAGCTGTGGTGCGACCCAAACTGGGTGTTCATGTTGTTTGGTAACGCTATTGATGACGACCTATTCCATTACTTTGCTGAGAGCACTGGAACGGAGTTTAATTTGGAGGTTTTGTGAGGTATTGCATTTTGGTGAAACAAACAAGAGCAGGACTTATACAATTAATGGTTAGGCCTTGTGTCGGGTTGTGGAACAGAGAGACCTTGGGGTTTCGGTATATGTAGACAAGGTGGTTAAGAGGCATTTAGCATGCCTCTTAGAGGTGTTCGTTGTTCAGACCTTTCGAGTTTCGGAGTTGGGACATCATGTTGAGGTTGCAGAGGAGTGCTGTATGCAGTTCTGGTAGCCCTGTTACAGGAAGGATATAATTACACTACAGAGCGTTCAGAAAAGATTTACCAGGATTTTGCCAGGAATGGAGGGCCTAAGGTATAAAAATGGACTGGAAAGGCTGGGACTTTTTTTCTCTGGAGCGTAGGTGATTGAACGGTAGAGAGGTTTACAAAGTCATGAGGGACATGGATAAGGGGAAATAACAAGGGCCTTTTCCCTCGGGTGGAGGAGTTGAAAACTAGGGGACACGTTTTTAAGGTGAGAGGCGAAAGATTTAAAAAGGACATGAGGGGAACTACTTTACAGAGAGTGGTTCTTGTGTGGAATGGTCTGCCAGAGGAAGTGGTGGGTGCAGGTATAGTTATAACATTTAAAAGGCATTTGGATAATTACATGATTAAGAAAGGTTTGGAGGAATATGGGTCAGGATTAGGTCGGTGGGACTAGTTTAGTTTGGGATTATGGTTAGCATGGACTGGTTGGACCCAAAGGTCTGTTGCCATGTTGTATGACTCTATGACTGTTAAGCCTTCAGCGTTATTGTTGGGACATTATCAGGGCCTATAGATTTTGCAGTATCCAATGGCTTCAGCTTTTTCTTGATTTTGAAACAATTCTTCCTCGAGGTACAGGCACTGTTGGCTGGACTCTTGTGAGACACTAAATGCCCTTGAGCATAGAGTCATAGAGATGTACAGCACAGAAATAGGCCCTTCAGTCTGACTTGTCCATGCCGACCAGATATCCCAACCCAATCTAGTCCCATTTGCCAGCATTTGGCCCACATCCCTCTAAACCCTTCCCATTCATATACCCATCCAGATGCCTTTTAAATGTTGTAATTGTACCAGCCTCTACCACTTCCTCTGGCAGCTCATTCCATACATGTACCACCCTCTGTGTGAAAAACTCCTCTGCAGGATAAAGATATCACATGGAGCAAATTGTATTGGCCAAAGACTGACACCTGTGATGCTGGGCAGCCTTGGGGTGATTTCTCAAGCACTGATGTGGGCTGGGGCTAAATGCTGTGAAATTTTCATTGCCATAGAGCCATACAGCACAGAAACAGACCCTTTGGTCCAACCAGTCCATGCTGACCATAGTCACAACCTAAACTAGTCCTGCCTGCCTGTGCTTGGCCCATATCTCCCCAAACCTTTCCTAATCATGTACTTAACAAAGTGTCTTTTAAACGTTGGGTAACTGTGCCCACATCCACCACTTCCTCTTGAAGTTCATTCCATACGTAAGCCATCCTCTGTGTAAGAAAAGTTGCCCCCCCCTCCCCATTTCTTATTTTAAAGCCCTCTCCTCTCATCTTAACATCCCCTAGTCTTGAAAAACCCCATCCTAGGGAATAAACACTTACCAATCCTCCTGTCTATGTCCCTCATCATTTTGTAAACCTTTACAAGGTCACCTCTCCACCTCCTACACTTCAGTGAAAAAAGTCCCAGCCTATCCAGCCTCTCCCTTCCACACCCGGCAACATAACTCTGGGATACTCGCACGTAAATCTCAGGCAAGGGACTTGGGTCTTATGTGAAGAACAGGAGGTACTATATCGCAAAGGCCTCGAAATGTGTTTAAACGTACACTTGGTCAACAATTAATAATCCCTCACCTTACCGCCAGCTGGTCTCCAGTTCCATCTGAAGCTTAAAGCCAAGACCTGGAGTCTAAGTTGATTAGAGGACCAGAGTGCTCTGGGATTACAGAATCACCGATCTTTAAATGCGGAATTAAATCATAAATATAAAACTAACAAGGTAGCACTTCTACAGAAAGGTAAAAGAGAGGACAACACCTTAAATCTAAGATAGTTACTGGTGAATGCAATAAGAAATTCAGATTTGCATCTGATGAGGGTAGAGCGGTGGACGTGATCTATATGGACTTCAGGAAGGCGTTTGATAAGGTTCCTCATGGTAGACTAGTTAGTAGGGTTAGATCTCACAGAATACAGGGAGAACTAGCCATTTGGATAGAAGACAGAGGGAGCTCGAAGGTAGAAGACAGAGGGTGGTGGTGGAGGGTTGTTTTTCAGACTGGAGGCCTGTGACCAGTGGAGTGCCACAAGGATCAGTGCTGTGTCCACTACTTTTCATCATTTATATAAATGATTTGGATGTGAGCATGAGAGGTACAGTTAGTAAGTTTGCAGATGACACCAAAATTGGAGGTGTAGTGGACAGCGAAAAAGGTTACTTCAGATTACAACAGGATCTTGATCAGATGAGCCTATGGGCTGAGAAGTGGCAGATGGAGTTTAATTTAGATAAATGTGAGGTGCTGTAGTTTTGAAAGGCAAATCAGGGCAGACTTATACACTTAATGGTAAGGTCCTGGGGAGTGTTGCTGAACAAAGAGACCTTGGAGTGCAGATTCATAGCTCCCTGAAAGTGGAGTTGCAGGTAGATAGGATAGTGAAGAAGGCATTTGGTATGCTTTCCTTTATTGGTCAGAGTATTGAGTACAGGAGTTAGGAGGTCATGTTGCGACTGTACAGGACATAGGTTAGGCCACTGTTGGAATATTGCGTGCAATTCTGGTCTCCTTCCTATTGGAAAGATGTTGTGAAACTTGAAAGGGTTCAGAAAAGATTTACAAGGATGTTGCCAGGGTTGGAGAGTTTGAGCTATAGGGTGAGGCTGAATAGGCTGGGACTGTTTTCCCAGGAGTGTCAGAGGCTAAGGGGTGACCTTATAGAGGTTTACAAAATCATGAGGGGCATGGATAGGATATATAGATAAGGGCTTTTCCCTGGGGAGGGGGAGTCCAGAATTAGAGGGCATTGGTTTCGGGTGAGAGGGGAAAGACATAAAAGAGACCCGAGGGGCAACCTTTTCACGCAGAGGGTGGTATGTGTATGGAATGAGTTGCCAGAGGAAGTGGTGGAGGCTGGTACAATTGCTATGTCTATAAGGCATTTGGATGGGTATATGAATAGGAAGGGTTTGGAGGGATATGGGCTGGGTGCTGGCAGGTGGGACTAGATTGGGTTGGGATATCTGGTCACATGGACGTGTTGGACCGAAGGGTCTGTTTCCGTGCTGTACATCTCTATGACTCTACCTTTACTCAGAGAGTGTTTTGAATGTGGCAGCTGCTACCACACTGAGAGCTGGAGGTGAGCAGCACAGATGTTTTTGTGGAGAAAACAGACAGACCAAGGAATCAAACAATGTGTTACTAGGGTGAGGTGATGTCCAGTGACAGGGACTAGTGTCACACCAACATGGAGTGGCTGGGCAGGCATTCTGTCCGGTTAACTGATCATTGACCAAGGCTGAAGCATTGGGTGCTGCCTCTAATGTCTGGGGGCTGTGTAATAGCCAGTTTGGGGATAGTTTACCGTGGAATGATCCCTGTTAACTATGTACAGTTCACCTGGTAGACTGTTCCCCAGGCTACGGGAGAGTCGGCATTGTCTCGGGAGCTTGGTTATCAATACTCCACATCCATTGCTTGGGCGAACTAATCACATTCTGTCTCTTCAGGTCCACCGCAGAAGTGTCTTCTCTGAAATGAAGTACCTGGAACTGATGATTGTAAATGACCACAAGATGGTAGGGAGCTGGAAATATTTCAGTCGGTTTGCACTTACAGACACACCACCTTGTGTCCAGTTTGCAGTCACATATACACCTCACATGATGCACTACCCTTGTTGTTACAATAATGGCCCGTTATATTTCCCAGGGTGTTCATGCAGCAGGATACATATCGGGAGGGGGGATCCGGATGGCCACATTGGGTTTGAGCAGTAGTTTCACGGAGGGGAGCGAGGTTGCCAGGTCTGGGAATGTGAGTGAGAGTGGGGCGTGTGCAGAGTCCTTGAAGTGTGGCGCTGGAAAAAGCACAGCAGGTCAGGCAGCATCCGAGGAGCGAGGGCAGAACCTAGTCTCTGCAGAGCTCAAGGCAGGGCTGACACTTGAATGAAGTTTGGCCCTAGGAAGTCCAAGAGGCTTGAGTTGGAGGAGGTGCCATGTTCTTAGAGGGAGTAGGGCTACAGGTGAATCTGAGGACAGAGTGGGTTGTGGGTATTTGAGGGATTCGAGTAAAAGAATGAGAATTTTAAATTTGAGGGGCCAGTCGACAGCATTGGTCAGCGAGAACAATAGACAATAGTCAATAGGTGCAGGAGTAGGCCATTCTGCCCTTCGAGCCTGCACCACCATTCAATATGATCATGGCTGATCATCCTTAATCAGTATCCTGTTCCTGCCTTATCTCCATAACCCTTGATTCCACTAATGGAAATGTGTTGCTGGAAAAGCGCAGCAGGTCAGGCAGCATCTAGCAACACAACACATTTCCATCTCTGATCTCCAGCATCTGCAGACCTCACTTTCTCCTCCTTGATTCCACTATCCTTGAGAGCTCTATCCAACTCTTTCTTAAATGAATCCAGAGACTGGGCCTCCAGCAAAGCTGGTCCACAACAGATACAACACTGGCGCTGACCTGACAATATTAAAAAGTGCCTAGCATATATGAAGCAAATTCAACAAGGCTAATAACTGCCTTATCAGTCTACTCTCGACTGTCAGCAAGAGAGATGAAAAGGGTGCTATCAGGTAGCACTTATAAAAGAATAACCTGCTTACTGATGCTCAGTTTGTGTTCCACTAGAGCTGCTCAGCTCCTGGCTTGCTCTAAACACAGTCAAAAGTGCTGAGTTCCAGAGGTGATGAAGTAGTGACAGCTCTTGTGATCAAGGCAGCATCGTGAGGGCTACCACTGCGCAGAAACACCAACACATTCCACCCCTTAAATTCACCTGGACCATTTTTGACACCTTTTTCCCCTTCCTGGACCTCTCCATCTCCATCATTAGGTGAGTGGTCTGATGCATGGCAGATGCAGTTTAATGTGGATAAATGTATGGTTGTCCACTTTGGTGGCAAGAACAGGAAGGCAGATTACTACCTAAATGGAATCAATTTAGGTAAAGGGGCAGTACAGAGAGATCTGGGTGTTCTTGTACACCAGTCAATGAAGGTAAGCATGCAGGTACAGCAGGTAGTGAAGAAGGCTAATAGCATGCTGGTCTTCATAATAAGAGGGATTGAGTATAGAAGCAAAGAGATTCTTCTGCAGCTGTACAGGGCCCTGGTGAGACCATACCTGGAGTACTGCGTGCAGTTCTGGTCTCCAAATTTGAGGAAAGACATTCTGGCTATTGAGGGAGTGCTGCGCTGCTTCACGAGGTCAATTCCTGGAATGGCGGGACTACCTTATGCTGAAAGACTGGAGCGACTGGGCTTGTATATCCTTGAGTTTAGAAGACTGAGAGGGGAGAAGGTGGGACTGGTGCACCTTAGGTCACAGCCAGCAGAGGTGTAGATAATGGTCTGGAGGATGGAGACTGGGAACTTTGGGGTAGTTGATTCTGGAGGCAATGGAAGGTATGCATGAGGAACTGAGGCACAGGAGTAATGTGACACACAGGGCTCCAATCCAGGTGAGTGCAGAACAGAAAATCACAGCTAGTGTCTACTGACAGTTGTTCATGTCGAGTGAGGTTAGCCTTCATACTGGAGCTTCTGAAATGATCCTTTGATTACCCGTTTATTACAAAGCACCTAATAATTAATTTTTTGTGTTAAGTTTTAGTGAATTAATTACCGTATATACTTGTGTATAGGTCGAATTCCTAAGACTAATTTTAAAGGTTCAATTTAAAGGGATGACTAATACACAGGCACGAGTTTTGAGGGGCTGAAATTCATGCTGCTGTTTGAAATACCGTATTTTTCGCAAAACCCGATTTGATTGCATAATTAATCCCGGGTAAAGAAGAAAACCTCAATGAATTACAGTAAAGATAATTACTGGATAAAAGCAAGAGACCGGTACAAAAATTTAACAGGTCAAAGGTTCTTTGAAATCCTGCAAAATCACACTGTTCAACATGGTCAAGGCCTGGTACAATGGCACAATGAAAACGAAACGTTCATTAAATTCTGGATGTGTACGTATCGTGAACTTTCCCACCAAATTCTTCTGTTCCCCTCCCATTTACTCTTGTTATGCGATGAACCCCAACAACATGAACAAATTTGTCAGAGTTAAAGATATCCCTGTATGTAGCCAATACTCACTTTTATTCAGGTATAATGGCACAATTAAAATGATTAACTTTTTAACAATATTAGCTTCTAGATATACGGTGAACAAAGTACGCTAAGTACCAATAGACTTAGTACCGGTCTGAGTGAATGAATGAATCTAAACGTGCTGTAGTAAACCAAGTGTGGTAAGTAGAATTATGAATGAATGAATAGTGATGCAATATAGTAAACAAAGAGAATTGAGTAGAATTATCAATATGAATGAATGAATGTTATTTTGTTTAAGTGGGTTATTGGGAACATGCAGTTTCCTTTGTAAGAGGTTTATAATGCGATATAGTAGGGTCGACTTATACTCGAGAAATAGGGAAAATGCAAGATCTTTTGGCCAAAACAAAGGGTCAAACTATGCATGGGACCGACCTATGCATGAGTATATACAGTATCTCTGATGGGAACGGCAGGTGAGGGGTCATAGTTGAGGACTCAAAATGACAAAAGCGACAATGTTTGTCATGTTAATCCTTTGTGATGTCAATGACCACATCTTAGGAATCCACTACAACTGTGTAGACTGTAGCTCTGATTCATAATTACAGAGGGAAGAAACAAGCTCATTTTCTTTACATCTAATATCTGACACTTCCCTGTTCCATCACCAGATGGCAGACTGTACCCATAGAGCACAAGACAGCAGTTAGGGGTTAAAGTAGGAAACTTCTCAATCTGATTATTGAGCAGTAATGCTGGTAAGCAAATATTTTTTTATTTCAGATCAAATTCTATCCGCAATATTTTGGGTTATAATACCCAAGTCTACTTCAATTCAGACCTGTTCCTGAATTTTAAGACCACTGACTCAAGCCAGGGTTAAACCATCACATCCTCTCCATTAGATTCTAGCCGTAGCTCATTCCCATACAATGATCAAGGGACACCTATGAAGGAGCCAACCACTTTGACCCACTTTCCCTGCAGCTTCCTCTGTCATTTTGTTTTCCCTTTTGAGTACTTGTCCTGCTGTGTAAGGACAAGATGACCCCGTTGGCTTCTTCTGGTTCTTTTACCAACCCCCAGAAATCAGGGCCCTGGGGATCCTCACCCCTTGACACCACCCCCACACCTCACCGCGTACAGACTCCTCCTTCCTCATCCCTTCACTACTGCTGTTCCAAATTCTGGAACTCCTTCCCTAACATCACCACGATTGCCCCTCTACCCCAAGGACTGTGGTGCTTTCAGAAGGTTGCTCGCCACGGGTACTTAAGGACCCTGATAAATACTGCACTGGCCAGTGCCCCTCATATCCCATGAACTGACTGACCAAAAGGTCTTTTTTTTGCCAGCCTCTACCAAACCTCAAACCAAATCCTCGGGTGCTCAGAGGGGAACAATCCCGGTTGGGAACAATCCCCTTTAAAATCTCTCATTCCTGAAATCATTGTGTAAAACCTTGGCGCACTTTACAAAGCGCGGTGTTCAAAAGTGGCCATTAGAGGCCAACTGAGGCCTCACCAAGGATTTTTGGAGTTTAAAATAAAAAAAAACCCTCTTTCCTTTTGCGCTCCAGGATTGCTCGTGCCTTCTCAACAGCCATCTCAGCTCGCCCCGTTCGATTGTTGGTGAACGTATTTGCTTGCATCTATTTATGTTCCTAGTTTTCTTAAATTGCAACCTGGAGTGCTCATATTGCCGCTCCTGTGAGTGTGCGCCATCATTTGCCACTGCCTGAGGTGTTTCCCACAGTGCCTTCCTGCAGGCTGCTGCTGCCCCCTTCACTGCTTCCGGTCCTCTGCACCCAAGTCCGGGTACTTAATGTACATCAGAAAAGAGCAGTTGGTTCAATATGGAGCGCCGCGCGGTGGTGGTGCTAGGGTTGGGGGGAGCACACGATGCAATCTGCATTGACAAAACCACAACAATTCCCCCCCCCCCCCCACCCTGGGAAGGCGATGTAGCGTTTTGTTAGGGAGGGAACGTGCCACCTGGTCTGGTGATCTGGCCTCCATGGGATGGTGGGGGTTGGAGGGTCAGGGAGAACACAGAGGTCTAGAAGGTGGAGACAGTGAATGAGAGGGGTATTGTCAACCAACAGGTAAACCATCACTTCAGCAAAACCTCCCCGACCCAGCCACTTCCACCAAAATGACCATCACCAATCTTGAAGTTTGTTCTAAGTCAAACAATGCCCTGACTTCTAGTGCTGGATGAATAGAAATTTCCTCCAATTCAATCTCAAACATTGGAGAGTAGTCTGTGCAGCAGAGATGTTAGGAATCACTTTTTATACAAAAAGGGTGGTAAAGGTTTGGAACTGTGTAACTCGGGTCCCGGGGGGAGTCTGACAGTGCCTTGACTTTTTCTCTCTCGCAGTACAAGAGACACCGGTCCTCCCGGCCTCACACCAACAACTTCGCCAAGTCGGTGGTCAACCTCCTGGACTTTGTAAGTACAAACACCGACAAGCGAGCGATGGCGTGTGCAGTGCTGCTTTCTCTCTCTCTCTGCTCGGTTGAGCTGTGATGTTTAATCAGGAGAGAGCTGCTGGCAGTGCCCCATAGGACCTGGCATTACCCTGTGAGTCACACCTCGGTATTGCCTTCCACGGGCACTAGCTCTTGTGGGAGGGGGTGTGTGTTGGTGAGGCGGTCCCTCAGTTCCTCCTTTGGCATCTTTTCCACTTGAAGACGCTGCTTTGATTTGGGAAATGTGTCTGCCGCTCTCACACTTTGCAAGGTTTGTTGTAATTCACTGATGAGTATTGGCATAGCCTGTACATACTTGAAAGGTGAGGCCTACCTAACATTATACACAGCTCCTTGCTCTTACATTCAATACCTTGACTTATAAAGCCACTTTTCCCAAATTCCTTACCTATGCGTCTTGCTGTCTTCAAGGATCTGTGGGTGTGCACACCAATCTCCCTCTGATCCTCTGTACTTCCTGGGGTCTCACCACTCAATGTTTACTCCCTTGCCTCATTAGTACTCTCAAAAAGCACCACCTCACCCTTTTCAGATTAAATCCATTCACCTCTGTTTAGCCCACCTGACCATATTGTCCTGTATTCTAGGGTTTTCTCCTTTGCTACCTACCCTGCCACCGAGTTTTATGTCATCCGTGAACTTACTGATCATACTTCCCACATTCACATCTGGATCATTAATATACACTTCAAACAGCTGGAAACCCAGCACTGAACCCTGTGATACTGATTAGACATAGGATCTCAGTCACGAAAGAAAAAAGCCCTTCAACCATCCCCCTCTGCCTCCTGCCAATAAACCAAATTTCCCTGGGCTGGTATTCCTGCTGCTGCTCCAGTCCGCCCTCGATGGTGGTGGGGGTCGGGCAGATGTACCAGACTGTGATGATGCAGGTCGGGGTTGAATCCTGTTCCGTGGGCCACCCACGGAAATGGCCTCATGGGAAAGTGGGTCTGAGCTGCTGGGTCTGTTCCGAATCCGTCCTGTCCAGCGTATCGGCCAGCTGGCTCCCCACAAAACCACTCAGCGGAGACGGGACTCTGCCTGCACTGGGTCACCCCCGCTGATACCCCTGGTGAGGACAGGTTTGGTTTCGAGAGGTGGAGCGGGTGAAGACAACAATCATTTCCCTCTTCCTGCCATCTGCTGGGCCAGGCTGGCAAGTGAGACACAGGGCGGAGGAGATGAGGAACAACAGTAGGGCCATCCGCTGTAGCATCCTGTAAGGAGGCGTCGCTTCTCTTATGCTGCCTGGAAGTGTTTGTAGCCCTTGAAGAGCTGAGGGACGTTAATTTGCTGAGCGGAGATCCATTGATGTTAGGAGCCGGCGGCCTTGTTAGCGATGCCCATGTTCTCTGCTCACAGTGTCAGGCTCGAGGTCTGTGCTGTACAGCTCAGACAGCGGGCACTGGTGCAGCTCAGGATCAAAGCAGCTACGTTGCTAATTAAACATCCAGGTCTGTCTGGATTCACGGGCAAAAGAGAGACAGGGATAAGGGGGTGGGGGGGGGGGGGTTTGAACTATAGGGAGAGGCTGAACAGGCTGGGGCTGTTTTCCCTGGAGCATCAGAGGCTGAGGGGTGACCTTATAGAGGTTTACAACATCATGAGGGGCATGGATAGGGTAAATAGACATGGTCTTTTCCCTGGGGTGGGGGAGTCCAGAACCAGAGGGCACAGGTTTAACGTGAGAGGGGAAAGATATAAAATGGACCTAAGGGACAGCTTTTTCACGCAGAGGGTGGTACACATATGGAATGAGCTGCCAGAGGAAGTGGTGGAGGCTGGTACAGTTACAATATTGGTAAATAAATTAAAAATGGAAGCTGTGTTGAATTTTGAACTTTGTCTGACATGTTCACTCAGGACAGCAGTGTGTAAGAGCACCCTCTTGTGGCCACTTCTATGTAATTGCATGCTGGACTAAACCAATTTGGTTTGGGTCAGTTCCCTGCGCTCTGTCCAACCTTCTGCAAAACATTCGGTGAAAGTTTCAGTCCTGCTGCGGAATGTGGTGTCTTGAAGCTCATATTCCCAACCGGCACAGCATGGCGCATCCCGTAGGAGTGCCACGATTCTGTAAAGGTACTTGACCGTGAGACCCCACTGAGAGCTTGACAAAGAGGTGCAACCATAACCCGGAGGTCAGAGTGGTGGGCACCCTACACCTCCACCCCCCCCCGACCCCTCCAGAGACCTGAGTTCACAATCTTAGCTGCTGCTACCAGTCCAGCAGTGAGAGGGCAGAGCAGCACGATCAGAGGCACTGTTTGTAGTCTCGACATTAAGCTGGGGCCTTGTCTATGCAGCATCAGGCAGTAGACCATTTGGGACACAGATGATGACAAATATCTTCCTTCGGAGGTTGGTGAGCCAGCGGAGGCCAAGTCACTAAATCCGTTTTGGTGTTCTACAAGTCACAGGAGTGAAGGGACATGAGGAGAGAGCGGGAGAATGGTGTAGAGGTGGAGGATCAGACGTGGCCATGTTGAATTGGCATGATGGGCTAAATGGGGTCTAGATTAGAGTGGTGCTGGAAAAGCACAGCAGGTCAGGCAGCATCCGAGGAGCAGGAAAGTCAACGTTTCGGGCAAAAACCCCTCATCAGGAATCCTGATCAGGATTTCATTCCTGATGAAGGGCTTATACCCGTAACATTGATTTTCCTGCTTCTCGGATGCTGCCTGACCTGCTGTGCTTTTCCAGCACCACTCTAATCTTGACTCTCATCTCCAGCATCTGCAGTACCCACTTCTGCCATGATGGGCTGAATGGCCCACTCCTCTTCCTTTCAACGTTCCCGTTCTTCAGAAAGACCTTTTTGGGTGTTAGGTGCCCAGACTCCTGCCGGGTTTAACGTTCCCTGTGAGTTTTGTCGTTGGATACCTGTGATGATGGAGTAATGTTGGCCTCTTCAAGTCTCACAAGGCCCGGTGAGAAGGGGGTAAGCCTATAATATTTGAAGCTGCTTTAAGAAGGGAAAGGAAGCTGTTTTAGCAGAGTTTCTTACCCCATGCATGCCTCCTGCAGATGTGTATGTGTGCGTGTGTGTATATGTGTGTGTGTGTGTTGATTGGATGGGATTTACCTGGTTGGCCCACTCCTGTCCTCCTGCCCTGCAGATCTTCAAGGAGCAGCTGAACACCAGGGTGGTCCTGGTCGCCGTGGAAACGTGGTCGGACAAGGACAGGATCGATGTGGGTCAGGACCAGATGCAGACCCTGCGCAGCTTCTCCAAGTACCGACAGCAGTTCATCAGGGAGCAGGCCGACTCCGTCCAGCTGCTCTCGTGAGTAAAGCACTGGCCGTGGTGGCGGGTCATCACCCATAGGCCACGGGGTGGCGCTGCAGGTCAAACATTTGGGCAAAGCGGTCAGTCACTTTGAGGAGCCTCCCCCCCCCCATTGAGGGGGTGGGGTGAGAAAGTGAATTGGGCTGGGGGGTGCGTAGCAGCATTCAGAAAGCACGCCTCCCTGACATGGGTGAGAGGGAAGCAGGACCTGCGAGAAATGGGGTCAACGCAGAGTTTTTGGAGGGGCCGGCCGGCAGAGATTTGCAGAGCTTGAGGGAGAGTGGACTGACCCCAGAGGGATTGGAACGCAATGAGCTGCCAGTGATCCAGCGCTGATCCCATTCCACAGGGACTAACAGGATATGTCACGAGTTAGGGATTCAGTGAGGGGTCAACGAGGAGGACAGGGAGAATGAATACAGTGTGGATGCAGGCCATCTGGCCCATCAAGTCTGTACTGACCCTCCGAAGGGCACCCCCCCCCACCAAACCCCCAGGACCATCCCACTACCCTATCCTTGCATATTCCACGGTAATCCACCAAACCTCCACATTCCTGAACACAATGGACAATTTAGCATGGCCAATCCACCAAGTACACCCGTTTTTGGACTGTGAGAGGCAACCGGAGGGGCCCACACAGACAGGGGGAGAATGTGTAAACTCCACACAGACACGGGGAGAATGTGTAAACTCGACACAGACAGCAACCCAAGGTGGGAATTGAACTCGTGTCCCTGGCACCGGGCGGCAAAAGTGCTAACCACTGAGCCACCGTGCTGCCCATCTTCCAGAACCGAAGGCAAAAGGAACCAATGTTACAAATATCTGTTAGCTGTTTCTTCCAACAGTGACCTCTGACACTTGGAACGGCAAGGCCGACAGATGCATAGGAACCTGCGAGGTCTCCTCCAAGCCACTCTCCATCCTGAAGTGGAAATACACTATCACTGACGCTGGGTCAAAGCCTTGGAGCTCCCGAAGTGGACCGAGGCTATGTCCAGCCCAGAAAGGAGTGCAGAGGTTCAGGAAGGCAGCTGACCAGCCCCTTGGCCCAGGGGTAATGAGGGAAGTGCTGTATTGGGGGGCTGAATTTTTGTTTTGAAGAAAAGTAAACTCTGCCGTCATGCACTCCCTCAGTGACCATTAGGGAAGGCTTTGTTTTCAATAGAAATGCGGTGCCTCACAATTGACAGAAGACAGAAGTTAGGTTTCCTCACTTTCAAGCAACCTTCGAACTTTCACAGCGTTAATTCCCAGTCTGCTCGTGCACTTTTATTTTAACTGGGCTGTCAACTGTCCATGCTCTTAAGGTCACACGTGTAAAACCTCATGAAACATCCGTGAATCTCAGATCAGCATTCGTTGCCCTGTGCCAAAGTACCAACCGCTGCAGCCATGCCATGGCACCGTGACCACCGTGAATTTGTCTTGTGGTTTAACACTTAGAGAGTCATAGAGATGTGAAGCATGGAAACAGACCCTTCGGTTCAACCCGTCCATGCCGACCAGATATCCCAACCCAATCTAGTCCCACCTGCCAGCACCAAGCCCATATCCACCCAAACCCTTCCTATTCATATACCCATCCAAATGCCTCTTAAATGTTGCAATTGTACCAGCCTCTACCACTTCCTCTGGCAGCCCATTCCACACACACATCACCCTCTGCGTGAAACAGTTGCCCCTTAGGTCTCTTTTATATCTTTCCTCTCTCACCCTAAACCTAAGCCCTCTAGTTCTGGACTCTCCCCACCCCAGGGAAGAGACTTGGCCTATTTATCCTATCCATGCCCCTCATAATTTTATAAACCTTTGGCTGAGCTGACAGTGTTGCACTCCGACAGTGCTGCCCCGGAGTCTTAGCCTCAGCTCAGAGCTTGGGGGGGGAGGGGGGGGGGGGGGGGGGCATTCCGGGTTGAGGTCATGAACCTCGGCAGGGCTGCCCCTCCGGTGCCGTACTGAGGGAGGGCTGCGTTGTTGGTGGTGCTTTCTTTCAGTTGAGGTGTTAGGCTGAGGCCATTGCCTGCCTCCAGTGGGTATTTCAAAAAGAAAGAAAAAAAAGTCCTGTTTCCCTGCTTTGGAGATGTCCCTCCCTGGTAAAAAAAGTCTTCTTTGGCTCTCTGCTCGAAGGTAGATGACCTTCACTGGGGGGGGGGCAGGGAAAGGGCATTCCTGTATCCACCTCAGGCAGATTGGCATTGAACCCCGTGCTAGTGGCACCAACCGGACCACCCAGGAAGTCCGGGTTGCTATGGTGACCTGCACTTCTGCCTGCATGTTGTGACCTGGAGCTGGGAACAGTGATGGCGGAGGCTCCAGATTCCTTGCCGTCTCTCAGCTGATTAGGAATCATTCCCGAGGAAGGGCTGATGCCAGAAACGCCAAGTCTCCTGCTCCTCGGATGCTGCCTGACCTGCTGTGCTTTTCCAGCACCTCACTTTTCAACTCTGATTAGGAATCTACCCGGTTCTAACCATATGCTGCTGTTGTGGGCGGCACGGTGGCTCAGTGGTTAGCATAGCTGCCTCAGAACGCTAGGGACCCAGGTTCGATTCCACCCTGTGGGTGACTGTCTGTGTGGAGTTGGCGCATTCTCCCCGTGTCTGTGTGGGTTTGCTCTGTTTTCTCCCACAGTCCAAAGATGTGCAGGGTAGGTGGATTGGCTGTGGGAAATGCAGGGTTACAGGGATGCGGGTGGGTGTCTGGGTGGGATGTTGTTCGGAGGTCGGATGTGAATTCGATGGGCCAAAAGGCCTTTACATCCGCACTGTAGGGATTCTGTAATTCTAGGTGATCAGTTAGTGGAAGAGTTAAGGAGATTGTATGTGCCCATTATAACAGCACGGTTAGGCATTATGTCCTGCAGACGCCACACAACAGCGGGAAAGACAGGATTAGAATTGAATTCTGTTGTGTCCGGCTCCTCATCTATTCTGGATTCATGTTGTGCTCATTCCTGTGGCACCGCACTTATGTTTCTCTTGTGTGTTGACCAGGGGCACCACATTCAAAAGCAGCATGAGCAGCATGGCATTCTTCGGGGGTGTTTGCTCTCTGAGCCGTGGAGTCGGGGTGAATGAGGTAAGAATTCCACTCCTTCCGACACCCCCCCTTCTGATTCACTGCGTTGACTAGAATTTGAGCTGACTCTGTGGAGCAGCACTGGGAGGAATGCTGCGCTGCTGGGGGTGCAGTCTGTCAGATCAGATGTTAAATCGAGGCACTGTCTGCTCTCCCGCCGCGAGAGAGGGAGAAAACTCCCTACAGCTCTGTATTAAAGACGAGTAGGCAAGGCATCATCCTCTTACTGTTGGCCTGAATTCAGCCTCCTGAGTAACAGGGAGCCTTTGGTGCTCACCGAGCCAATTAGACAGTGGCTTCTCAAGTCGACATGCCCACAGTTAAACACAGAATCTGTGATAGCCTGCCCCTCTGCAGTTTCTCACCAAAGGACTGGCATTGAAATGTGGGTGTGGCGTTGTGGTACCTGCCCACAGATAACCCACTATATCCCAGAAAAAGTTCGGGCCAGTGCCTTCAGGAGGGAGTGAATGTTTTTTCCCAGCGTTGTGTTCGGTGACCTGCTAATTACTGCAAGCAAACTGTTTGACCTTGGACATTTAATTTCACGAACGCATTGTCTCAGTCCTTCAAAACGTAACTTCTGTGGGAAATCGATCTTCTCCAAAATGATTTCTGATTCTTTTACCCGCATTCTGATATCTTTGGCTTTGCTCGCTGTGCTCAGTTTCAGTCCGCGTGTTGTTGTGTGAGTTTGGTAAGCAGAGAGGGTGAGGTGCTGAGGTGAGTGACCGTTTGAGCTGGGGGAACCGGGTATCTTGTATTTACCTGTATTGTGTGCAAGGCATTTTCCTCTGAAAAGTCTTTTTTTCACAGAATGCATTTGCTTCTTTCGCAAGTCACTCCGATTCCATGCCCTCCCGTTAAGGATAGTTTTGCGAGTGGGAGCAGTTTCTCCCTGATCAGGGCTTCTCATGATTTCGAAAACTTCTCTCAGATCTCCTCTCAGCCTTTTTCTGTCCGAGGAGAACAGTCCCAACTTCTCCCATCTGCCCGCGTCACTGAAGTTTCCCATCCCTGTAACCATTCTGGTTAACCCCTTCTGTACTTTCCCCACTGTGCTCACGTACTTCCGAAAGTCTGGCAGTCAGACTTGTATTACCATACCCTAACTAACGGGTGTCTTATCCAAGCTCATCATAACCTTCCTGCTCTTGTACTCTACATTCCCACGAATCGGAATGCTCCATCCCTTATTACAACTATTTCTATTTCTATCTCAGGCGACCGAATCAACACGGACATCTACTACAAACCAACCGACTCCCACAGCTACCTGGACTACACCTCCTCCCATCCTGCCCCCTGTAAAAACGCCATCCCATTCTCCCAATTCCTTCGACTCCGCCGCATCTGCTCCCAGGAGGACCAGTTCAAAATACGTACAACACAGATGGCCCCCTTCTTCAAGGACCGCAATTTCCCCCCCGACGTGATCGACGATGCCCTCCACCGCATCTCTTCCACTCCCCGATCCTCCGCCCTTGAACCCCGCCCCTCCAACCGCCACCAGGACAGAACCCCACTGGTCCTCACCTACCACCCCACCAATCTCCATGTACAGCGCATCATCCGCCGTCACTTCCGCCACCTCCAAACAGACCCCAGCACCAAGGATATATTTCCCTCCCCACCCCTATCAGCTTTCCGTAGAGACCACTCCCTCCGCGACTCCCTTGTCAGATCCACACCCCCCACCGACCCAACCACCACTCCCGGCACCTTCCCTTGCAACCGCAGGAGGTGCAACACTTGCGCCCACACCTCCCCCCTCACTCCTCTCCAAGGCCCAAAAGGAAACTCCCATATCCGCCACAGATTCACCTGCACCTCCACCCACATCATCTACTGCATCCGCTGCAGCCGGTGTGGCCTCCTCTATATTGGGGAGACAGGCCGCCTACTTGCGGAGCGATTCAGGGAGCACCTCTGGGCCACCCGGACAAACCAACCCAACCACCCTGTAGCACAGCATTTCAACTCCCCCTCCCACTCCACCGAGGATATGCAGGTCATTGGACTCATCCACCGCCAAACCACAACAACCCGACGGTCGGAGGAGGAGCGTCTTATCTTCCGACTGGAAACCCTCCAACCGCAGGGGATGAACTTGGACCTCACCAGTTTCTTCATCCCCCCTCCCCCCACCTTGTCTCAGCCGGATCCCTCCAGCCCGGCACCGCCCTCCTGACCTGCAGTCTTCTTCTTGACCTCTCCGCCTCCATCCTACTCCGACCTATCACCCTCACCTTGACCTCTTTCCACCTACCACATTTCCAACGCCCCTCCTCCAACTCCCTCCTCCCTACCTTTTATCTTCTCCTGCTGAACACTCTCTGCTCATTCCTGAAGAAGGGCATGTGCCCGAAACGTCGAATCTTCTGTTCCCTAGATGCTGCCTGACCTGCTGTGCTGTTC
>NC_057716.1:24756771-24767108 GCF_004010195.1 Chiloscyllium plagiosum | reverse complement strand
CCCACCCCCACCCTCCTCTAGCTTATCTCTCCACCCTTCTCTCTGCCTTTATTCATGATGAAGGGCTTATACCCGAAATGTCGATTTTACTGCTCCTCGGATGCTACCTGAACTGCTGTGCTCTTCCAGCACCACTAATCCAGACCCTACCCACTCACCAATGGGCAATCAACCCACCCCCTACCCATCCGATACCCTACCCCTCACCCTCCCTACCTGGCACCAGTTACAAGGACAGTTCAGGGAAACTGGAGCAGTTCACCTCAGGGAAGAGGACATTGGGAGGAGATCATTATTTGATTGAGGTGTTTAAAATCATGAAGGGCCTGGGCAGAGCGGGATGGGGAGAGAAACCATTCCCACTGGCAGAACATTCTGGAACCGGAGCACACCAGCTTGGCATAACAGTCAACAACAACATCAGGAAAATCTCCGGGAAAAAAAACCCATTGTCCAGAGCGAGTGGTTAGCATCTGGAATGAGAGTGTGGGGGAGGCGCACTCCATCCTAACCCTCAAAATGACCGTACCGAATTATTTGAAAAGAAAAGTGCAGAGCAAGTGGGGATGGCTGACAAGAGACGAACTAGCTGAGTTGCTCTGATGGAGAATGGTCATGGACAAGATAGATCGAATGGCATTCTTCTGTGTTGTAACCTTCCTAAAGTTCAGGAAGCCTTCCACCCAAACTCACTAAGTCTTGACCAGCTTCCAATCTGACAGCCTCTGATACAATCCATGCTCCTGTATAAATATGCCTGATACTAATTTACACAACAGGTCACTGCAAACCGAAGTTGCTTCACTAATTGCTGTGTTTGTTCCCATTGTCCTGAGTTCAGGTGAAACAATTCACTGGCTGTACCCTGGAATGTTTTAGGTATCCCACAGTGACCTTGTGCTGGATAGTTTGACCTTGCTGGATCTTCCTTTGAAGCTCATTCCTCTTCAACGTAGGGTCAGCATGGACTGCATCTATGAACCAGCAACACAATGTTTTAGATCATAAGACAGTATGAAATAGGAGCAGGAATGGGCCATTCAGCCCCTCAAGCCTGTTCTGCCGTTCAATAGAATCATGGCAACACTCCTCACGTCCACTTTCCTGCCCTTTCCCCGTAACCCTTGGTTCCCCTACTGATCAAGAATCAGCCTTACGTATACACAAGGACTCCTCCCGTACATCTCTCTGTGGCAATGAGTTCCAAAGACTCTCAACCTTCAGAGAGAAGAACTGCCTCCTCATCTCCGTCTTATATTGGTGCCCCATTATTCTGAGAGTGTGTCCTCTGCTCCTGGACCCTCCCATGAGCACTTACCCTGTCAAGCCCCTTAAGAATCCTCTAGGTTTCAATGAGATCATCTCTCGTTCTTCTAAACTCCAGTGAGTAGTTCCCACCTCGTTATGATTAGATTAGATTACTTACTGACAGTGTGGAAACAGGCCCGTCGGCCCAACAAGTCCACACCGATCCGCCGAAGCGCAATCCACCCAGACCCATTCCCCTACATTTACCCCAACACCTAACACTACAGGCAATTTAGCATGGCCAATTCACCTAACCTGCACATTTCTGGATTGTGGGAGGAAACTGGAGCACACCCATTCAGACACGGGGAGAATGTGCAAACTCCACACAGCCTGAGGCGGGAATTGAACCCGGGTCTCTGGCGCTGTGAGGCAGCAGTGCTAACCACTGTGCCACCGTGCTGCCCATAACCTTTGCTCATAAGGCAATCCCTCTGTACCAGGGTTCATTCTAGTGAGGCCTCTCTGAGCTACCTCCAATGAATCAATAAGTTTCCTTAAATAAGGAGAGCAGAACTGCCCACAGTACTCCAGATGCGGTCTCCCCAGCACCTTCTGCGGTTACAGTAAAACTCTTATACTCCAACCCCTTGAAATAACAATAGTCCATTCGGCTCCCTAATTGGGTTTGAGTCATAAGGAGAGGCTGGATAGGCTGAGATTCTTTTCACTGGAGTGTAGGAGGGTTGAGGGGTGACCTTATAGAGGTTTATAAAATTGTAGGGGCCTAGATAAGGTGAATAGCCAAGGTCTTCTCCGTATTTTAGGGAAGATCAAAAGGGGCCGTATTTTTAAGGTGAGAGGAGAAAGAGTTACAGAGGACATGAGGGGCAACCTTTTTTACACAGTGAGTGGTTCACGTGTGGAATGAACTTCCAAAGGAAGTGGTGGATGCAGGTACAGATACAACATTTTAGAAGACATTTGGCTAAGTACAGGAGTAGGAAAAGCTTGGGATATGGGCCAGGAGCAGGCCCAGTTTGGTTTGGCCAGCTGGTCGTCGTGGTCTAGTTGGACGGAAGGGTCTGTTTCCATGCTGTAGGACTCTATGATTACCTGCTGTACCTGTGTGTTCACTTCTGGTGTTTCATGCACAGGTACCCTCCAAGTCCCTTTTGTGTCACAGTTTTCTGCAGTTTTCTCTTCATTTAAATAATGCTCTATTCTTTTGTTATCCCTTCCAAAATGAACAACTTCTCTTTTTCTTACGTTGTACTGCATTTGCCAACTTTTTGCCCACTTATTTAACCTATCAATATACCACTGTGAACTGTTTGTATCCCTCTCACAACCTGCCTATCCACTGATATTTGTGTCATCTGCAAATTTGGCTACAGTACATATGCTTCCTTCCTCCAAGCCATTAATACATATTGTAAACAGTCATGGTCCCAGTACTGATCCCTGTGGAACTCCACTGGTCACGGGTTGCCAACCTTATCCTAATTCATGTTGTATTCCTATTTTAATCTCTCAATCCCAGTATGGACATATGTGGTCGATGCCAGTTGTGCTAGGGCAAGGCCTTGCGCAGAACCTGGGCATACAGTGGGAGTCTGAATCAAAGAGGAAAAGTAAGTACTGTTAATATTATCCAAGCGTGTGCCTCTAACAATGGAAATGTGAAGAGTGTTGTATTGTGCTGGTACATAATCTGTGAGGGAGAGACCCCCTTGCCCCCATTCCCCACACCCCACAAAATCTCCAGCAATAAGATGCCTAACCTTTAGTATGGGAACGTTTAAGATGTTTGCAAGTTACGCACCTGTTTCCTTCAGTATTTTCTGGACGTGAGATGTTCATTGCTGCACATCATTTGGAGCTTTGCCTTTCTCTTGCTTCCTATGCTATTTTGTTTTTGTCATAAATAAGAAAGATGTACAGCCAAGTGTACAATGTTTGGTGTCAGCCCGTTAAATATTAATGGTTCAGAACGGTGAGGGAGGGAGCAGGAGATAACAGATGAGCTTTTGGGTGTTCCAACTCCACCCTAATCATGACACCATTTTCAATTTGAAATTCTCATATTCTGCCTGACCTTGCCCCCTTCCTGGGTCGGAATCTTGTTGGGGCAATGGGTCTTGAGAGGCATTGAGAAGCCCACTGAACCCACAAGCCAGTCAGGCAGAGATGAGTCACCCCTGTATACCTTCTCTTGGAATGAAGGTCCCCCCCCTTAGTGATGGAAGAGATAGCTGCTTGTATCTGCCAGCCATTCAGAGGCCAGCGGCTCTTGCGCTCAGCAGCGCCACTGGGGAGGGTGTGGCAGCTGCCAGAAGTACAAGCTGCAGAATCCCAGTATTGCAGATTGACCCAAGGTACAAGTAAGTAATTTGGGGGAAATGGTGTTTTGTGCAAGCAGAAAATGCCAACCCTTGTCTCTATGGGCACCTTCAGCCGTGCACCTTCTGAGATCTCTGCACCTCTCCAGTGGTAGCCTCCTGTGCTGCCCTGTTTCCCATTGGTGTTCATACCTTCAGCTGTCTTATTTTAAGCTCTTGAGTTTTCTTCCTTATCCTCCTCTTCTGTTTTGCCTCCATGATTGTTAAAACCTACCTCTTCAACCAAGCATATGGCTACCAAACTACTGCCTTCCTGGTGCCATGTACAGAGAAACCTCAATTATCCGGGATTCGATTCTCCAAATATTGGATTATCCGGCAAGATCACAAGGTCCTGATGCTTGGCTGAACTATGTTATTTGGCATTTGATTATCTGGAATTCGATTAACCGAACGATATACTCCCTGCCCTTGTCCTTTGGATATTCGAGATTCCTCTGTATTATCGTTATGATGCTCCCGTGAAGCACTTGGGGACATTTGCTACACTAAAGGTGTTTGAGAAATGCAATTATTGTTGCTGCATTGATCATTTGGATGAATGATCTGCCCTTCTGAAATTGAAATGATAGAGTGCAGCTTCGCCTGGGGTATGTTTGAGCTTTCCCTCTGGCCTGTCGTTACTATAAAGAGCTAGTTCAGAGGGGTGAATGGCCTACTGTCTCTCTGCTACTCCTAACTTGGTTGTAACAGAGTTTGAATTTAAAATTTTAGCAATTCGATAAATATCTACTTTATCATGTCCAGCAAAAAAAATTAGTCAGATAGGTTTTTCATGTCAACAAACATACTGTGTTTTACTACAGACACTCCCTTGGGGTGCGGGAGTGCAGAAATTGTGAACAAAGGGTTTAATATGTATAAAGTATCTACTATTGCATAAACAACAAATATACAATTTCCCCATGCATGCAAAAAAAAGACAATTAAATTGTTTGGGTCATCAGACCTTAAAACTTGGCCAATTGGCAAAGAAAAAATATTGATTAATTTCCCAGCGGCTTATTTCTAGCTGAAAGGCTGTTTTTCTCAGTGGCTGCTGGTCCTAGGGGGCGGTTTCACATCGGGGCGGTCAGACTGCCATCTTGCCTCTGCTGATTGTCTTGTCCTGGAGCAGCGGGATCGATTCAGAACGCTCTCCTCTGAGCTCCCAACTTGCAGCAGTGAAGTCTTCTGGTGGAACCTGCAGATCCCAAACAGCTTTGATGCGAGAGGGGGGGGTTCAAAGGAAGAGGGAGGGGAGGTGTGAGACTGAGGCTCCCCATGGAGTCGAGGGTACCTGACCATCTGTTCAGATCCGGAGTCTTTATTCACATCCGGGAATTGGGTCTCAGATCTTCTCTCTGAATGTTGCATCAGCTCTGCATCGAGTGTAATAACTTGTGTCTTACTGTAGCTACTGTAAACCACTGTAAATCTTAGTTACTGTAAACCACTGTCCTCCCCTTATCCAGGAGGTAATATATGAAATATCCAGCCCAATGAAGTAACAGTTTAGACTCCACCTTCCTGATGATGCACAGAAAGCAGCAGGATGTTGCATGGAAGTTGATGTTACTCTCCTCACTAATCCTGGCCTGCCATTAAGCTAATTGACCCAGAGATAGCTTTTGGGAGTGAATTCCAGATTTCTACCACCCTCCCTGCGAAAATATCGACTCGGAATGGCCTACCTCTAGTCTAGAGGTTATGCCTCCCCTACTGGGGGGATAGTTCTCCTCCATCAGCCATTTCAAGATCACAAACGTCCCAATGAGATCACCCCTTAATCTCCCATACTCAAGGCTGACGTTCCCTTTGAAGTGTCATTAGTTTTTTTGTGAGCAGTCGCACGCGGGTGGTATTTAACATGGAAGGAGGCCTGCGCCCATAGGCTGGTTGGCAGAGCCGTTGCCCAGGAGTTCCACCTCCTCCACCTCTGACCTCACAGTGCTGTGCCAACCTCTTCCAGCCTGTCGCTCCTCAGCGTGGAAGCAGTAGCTGGGCTCCGGTTCGGAACGAACCCACTGTGGGCTGACATTGTTTCGAACCGTGACACCATCACAGATTTCCATCTCTTGCCCGCACTGGGGTAAAATGCCGGGGTGGGGTGCGGTGGGAGTGCAGGAATGCAGGGGTTGGGGACGTGGGGGGAGGTGGGGTTCAATTTGGGCTGGTTGTTTGGGCGTTACACTTGACCCCTGCAGCCAATCAGCCGCAGATACAAAGGGAGGGCTGCGAGGTATGCTCCGTTCAAACTCAGCAGTCAGACCAGTACATGTGGGCTGTATGTAGAATTAGGAGACACTGATAATGTCCTTTTCTCTCTTGCCCCCAGAAGAATGCGAGTGTCCAGGTTCGTGGACAGGATGCATCATGGAAGACCCAGGGTGGGTATGAATGCGCTGAGTTTACGTTGCGGTGATAGAGCCTTTGGACTCCAATGGTGTCTGTGCTCCTGATGTGTGTCCACCCCCCCACTTCAATTCTGTTTTAACTCCATAACCTCCAGTAGCATTCTCCCAGCCGTACCTCTGTCGCCTCTACTTCGGTGCACTGATATCATTCACCCCGACTACCCCCCACCCCCCCCGTGGTAGTGAATCCCACACTGTCACCACTCTCCAGGTTAGGAAGTCCCGAGCTCCTTATTGAAGGTGTGAGCAGCTACCCTCACGTTTATGACCCGTCATCGTGATCTGCCTGCGAGCGGGAATATCTATTTCATGTCAAACCGCCTTTGTTTGAGAATTTCTGTGATGATTCCACTCATGTTTTCTTCCCCCGATCCAATCCCAGATAGTCCTAACCTGTGATCGTCCGTGTTGGTCCTTTTTGCTGGCTGCTCCACAGCCTCCTTGTACTATGGAGAGCTGAGCTGTGTGCAGTCTGGGATCTCTGGCCCTCCTCGGCACCAGTTTCTGCTACAGCTGTCCACTGGCCAACACTGTGCTCTCAGACAAAGGGAAAGTTTATTAAAGATACTGAGTCAAACTCCATATTGCTCTTGATTCCCTTTATAATGCACCCAAAGGTAACTGTGCAACGTCGGAACTGAAATCAGGATTTCTCACGCAAAGCAATGAGGTAGAGAAGGCCTGGCAGAGATGAGATCTGGCAGTGACACCTTCTTCCACCTCCCAACCCTTCCTTCCCTGAGAGCATTGGCTAGTGGGCTTCCTCCTGGACTAGGCCTTCCTGTATGTGAACAAGTTGGGACATTGCCATTGATGAATAAACTGCGACAAAATGACAATAAGTGGCTTTCCACTTCACCCCCCCCCCCCACCCCGCCCCACACCGCAACCTTCAACTGGGGCACACCCAGGGGAAAATAGCCCACTTTCCCCATTGGTGGGTTTTGCAGACTGCGTTAGTGAGTTGGGGCAGTGAAGGGTGGGGACGGGTGATTGGAATAATCAAACAGAGGCCGGTATCCTGTCACCAAGTCACCCTTTATTTACATGCGGAGAGGTCTTGACTCTGATCCAGCTCCCTCAGAGCCAGCGCTCAGAGTGAACAGAACCTCTGACACTCCTGTTTATGTCTGTCAGCCAGGGCTCCCTGATTGGACCAGGGAACTCATATTTTCCATGAGGTCCACTTAGCTAACCTCTTTACAATCACAACCGGGAGGAGGTGGTATAAGATTCTCTGGATAGAGAATTCCCCATCGTTCTGCCGCTCTCCCCTGAGCTGTCTGCAGTGGGCAAGGAGGAAGCAGCCAAACCATCCTCACTGTTATCAGGACAGTCAAATGGACAATGGCAACCCATAAGCTGGGGGTTAAAGAAAGTTCCTTTGCTATCGTATAACAGAGGGCCCACTCAGTAGTTGGGTTCCGCTGAAGCCTCAGCTAAATACGAAGAGACTGGATGGTTAATAAACAGAACTGTAAATATGATAACTGTAAATTCGATTAACTCAGTCTCTTCTCTGTAATGTTAAGACATGCAACGTATGTTGTGGTTCTGTTCGCCGAGCTGGGAATTTGTTGCAGACGTTTCTTCCCCTGTCTAGGTGACATCCTGAGTGCTTGGGAGCCTCCTGTGAAGCGCTTCTGTGGTGTTTCCTCCGGCATTTATAGTGGTTTGTCTCTGCTGCTTCCAGTTGTCAGTTCCACCTGTCCGCTGCAGTGGCCGGTATATTGGGTCCAGGTCGATGTGCTTATTGATTGAATCTGTGTGTCGAAATAGGCCCTTCGGCCCAACAAGTCCACACCGACCCGCCGAAGAGCAACCCACCCATACCCCGACATTTACCCCTTACCTAACACTCCGGGCAATTTAGCATGGCCAATTCACCTGACCTGCACATTTTTGGACTGTGGAAGGAAACTGGAGCACCCGGAGGAAACCCACGCAGACACGGGGAGAACGTGCAACCGCCACACAGTCAGTCGCCTGAGGTGGGAATTGAACCCGGGTCTCTGGCGCTGTGAGGCAGTGTTAACCACTGTACCACCATGCCATCCACAGTGTCTTGATGCAATTTTTTTTGTGTGTGTTGGGGTGGTTGCTTTTATAGTTTAGGACTTCGTCTGTATGTGTGACTTTCCTGTATACCTTTGTGGTGAAATCTCCGTTCGGTGTTCTCTGTACCATCACGTCTAGGAATGGGAGTTGGTTGTCCTTTTCTTCCTCTCTAGTGAATCGGATTCCTGTGAATGTGACGTTGTTGATCCGGTGTGTGTTCTCTATTTCTGTGTTTTTAATTATTACAAAGGTGTCGTCAACATATCTGACCCAGAGTTTGGGTTGAATTTGCGGTAAGACTGTCTGTCCTAACCTTTGCATTACCGCTTCTGCTATGAGTCCAGAGATGGGTGAACCCATAGGTGTGCCTTTGATTTGTTCATATATTTGGTTGTTGAATGTGAAGTGTGTTGTGAGGCACAGGTCCAGTAGTTTGCAATATATATATATATATGCAATGTACATATATGAACAGCATGACCAATTGTACAGGTACCAAAGATTTATTTCTATGAATAAAAAAAATCCTCACTGTTAGCAAGTTCACTTAAGGCTGCCTACTGCAGATTTTGAGTTGAAAATGTTTTTTGGGGGTGGGGAATGCGGGGAGATCCTATCAGAGCATCATGCTCAGGCCTCCCCATGAAGACCTTGGCCCTCACATTCCAATCCTCTTACCCCAACCCCCCCACCCCCTCCAAACCTGCTCCCTCACTTCCCCGCCTCACATAAACCAGTCTGAGACGGAGTCTGAGGTCAGCTTGTAATCCCGGTCTTGGCCACCGCTGCATGTGGCGCTGCTGAGACAACAGAGGTGCCAGTCACCTCCACAGTTTTGTGCAGCAGTGTGGGTAGTGGTGCAGGTGGGGTGAGGATTCAGGGACGGGTGGGGCAGTGTGCGGCCTGTCACGATTGCACGTTGGAGGTTACTACTGGACAGCACTGCTGAGGAGCAACTGGAGATTGTTGGGAGTGTTTTGCAGGGAGGCACAGAGGAAATTCAAGCTTAGGACTGTAGGGAGAATGGGAGATCTGGAAATGCAATGGGGTGTTACTTGGGGGGGCATGATGGATTTGGGATGGGGGGTTGCAGTGGGAATTTGAGGGTGAACTGGAGTGGAGGTGGGGCATGCAGTCCTTCCCTGCCTAAGGCTGCGATGGGCGAGTATCTATGAGCTCTGCAATGTTTGTGGAAGAGCGGAAACGATGTGAAGATTAGGAAAAAAGAGCACGTTTGTGTATACTGGCTACTGTGCAGGTCAGTGTGGTTGGGGTCCTGCATGTGCTGGTGATGGTCGGAGGGAACTAAGGGCTTCAGGTGACTAGTTCCACAGGGACAAACTACTCCTTTTATTCAACAGGAATTTCAGAATAACAGTGTGTGTGTCTGTGGGTGTGAGAGTGTGTGTGTGTGAGAGAGAGAGAGTGTGAGAGAGAGCAAGAGTGTGTGTGAGAAAGTGTGTGTGTGTGAGAAAGTGTGTGTGTGTGAGAGAGAGTGTGTGTGGGAGAGAGAGTGAGTGTGTGTGTGTGAGAGAGTGTGTGCACCTGTGTGTATGTGCGTGCGCATGTCTGTCAGTCTATCTGCCTGTTGCCAGTGCTCTGCAATATTGAGTCAAGTCCTCCTTCACTCCACGACGTAGGTATTCAACATTATTTTCCGCATCCTTGTTCACTAATCACAGTAACCTAATGTGCTTGTGTCACCAAGTATGAGACTTGTTTGCCAATTATTTCCAGGGCATGGGACTACAGAAGTGAGGAAGTTGCAGCGAGTGACATTTTTTAATTCCAAAACTAGACTTCATTCATAACAATACTTTGATATCTATACAATTGGTGATCCCATTCAAATGTATACATTGTATTTTTTAACGTACAGAGATCAGGCTTAATCATTAATATATATAAGTCTGTGTGTTAACCATCCTGGTGTTTAGCTGAGGCGTGAACAATTATTTGTTCCTTTTTAGATTATTTTACAGTGTGGAAACAGGCCCTTCGGCCCAACAAGTCCACACCTACCCGCCGAAGCGCACCCACCCAGACCCATTCCCCTACATTTACCCCTGCACCTAACACTACAGGCAATTTAGCGTGGCCAATCCACCTAATCTGCACATTTTGGAGTGTGGGAGGAAACCGGAGCACCCGGAGGAAACCCACGCTGACACGGGGAGAATGTGCAAACTCCACACAGTCAGTCGCCTGAGGCGGGAATTGAACCCGGGTGTCT
>NC_057716.1:24746404-24756680 GCF_004010195.1 Chiloscyllium plagiosum | reverse complement strand
GTAGGTGTGTGTGTGTGTGTACGTGTGTGTGTAGGTGGGTGTATGTATAAGTTTGTGTGTGTAGGTGTGTGAGTGTGTGTGTGTAGGTGTGTGTGTGAGGGTGTGTGAGTGTGTGTGTGTGTAGGTGTGTGTGTGTGTGAGAGAGAGAGAGAAGCGTGGGTGCTGAGTTCTCTCAGCTTTGCCTCTGTTACAAGCGGAGTCTCTTCATTGGAATTGCAAAGCATCTCACCAGCTCTCGAACGGCTATTTTAATAGCTCGGTCCTGAGTCTGTGAGGAGGCAGCAAGTGCCCCTCAACTACACTCTACCACCACGAAAGAAGCAGTGTTTACACTTCAAGACATGTTCCTCGCAATGCCTTTTGTTTGTGAATGCATTCAAACATAGCCAGAAATCTACAGAGTCCTTCCTCCGACCCCCCCCCCCCCAAACCCCCCGCTTCCACCCCTGCAATCCAGCCACCCAGCATGTCCTCTCCCAACCTCCCTCAACCTCCCCTCCACCATCAGGTCTTCTCCTGAGAAGAGATTTACTCAGGCTAAGGTTCTCGAGGATCCTCTCGCCCCGTCGTCCTCTGCCCTCGTGGATGGATAGAAAGCGTTGCATGGTGTTATTTTTCACAGGAGCACAGGAGTCCACCTCAGTGTCCTGGAGAGAATTTAATCCACAGATTATCTGGCCACCATCACGTTGCTGTTTGTAGAATCTTGCTGTGTGCAAATTGGCTGCCACGTTTCCTACATTATAATAGCGCCCACTTATCAAACATATCTGGCTATAGAGTTACTTAGGACGTCCTGCGGTTGCTAATGTACTGTGCAAATATTAGTTACTTTTGTCTCCCACCATTTGTTTGGCTGGCAGTTTATTTCTCCAGTCATGATGTATTCTTGCCTTTTTACGTGTTCATATTTGCTTTTTAAAGCTGCTACTGTTTTGCATTTCTACAATTGCTCTTAATATTTTTTTAAAAATCAATCTATCTGCTTCATGTGGAATCTATAATCTCGATGTGGACTTCTGATCAAACATAACCAAAGCGTTAGTGGAGGGGGAAGGGCACGCAGGAGGGAGACTTGCTCTGTG
This sequence comes from Chiloscyllium plagiosum, assembly GCF_004010195.1. Classification (NCBI taxonomy): domain Eukaryota; kingdom Metazoa; phylum Chordata; class Chondrichthyes; order Orectolobiformes; family Hemiscylliidae; genus Chiloscyllium; species Chiloscyllium plagiosum. The sequence goes on along the minus strand of NC_057716.1, from coordinate 24,755,595 downwards.
CGTCCTGGTTAATTTCTGGACATTTGGACTCGCATCCCAGCATGGATGGGAATATTTGGTGTATGTTATAAAGTTGAGAGCACACTTCCCGAAAAGGTTCCTTTTTCCTGTTTCCTCAGACAGTGCAGGAGTTCAGAGTCTGTCCAAGTGTTTTCTTAAAAGCGCAAGGGAATAATAAATGTAATAAATTAACTACACCAAGGAAGTCTGTGAAAATTAATTTAAAAGTTCTTATGTTTCAATTATAAGATAGCGAACAGTGTTAAATGTCAGTGACACATTAATATTTTGGAAAGTATTTGGAGAAGTGCAGTTAGCTATGGCGACCTATGTTTCGCTGCACGTCTTTGGCAATAGTCCCTTATATATCACTTGCGTTTGCTCATTGTAGAAATCTCATCCTTGATTTCACAACTTTCCATTGTCTTACCCCTCAATATCTCTATAACTCCCCTAACCCTACAACCCTCTGTGATAATGGCCTCTTGGACGTTTCCCCCTTTGGATGCTGCACTATTGTTTGCCTTGAGTTTAAGCTCTGGACTTGCCTGCCAAAACATTTCTACCCCGTTATCTTACTTTGCTCCTTTCAGATACTCTTTCAAATTACCTCTTTGTCCGGGTCATCTCCTTATAGACCTCAGTGCAGTACTGTTGCTGGGTGGCAGAGTGGCTCAGTGGCTAGAATTGCTGCCTTGGAGTGCAAGCGCAACTAGGTTCAATTCCGTCCTTGGGTGACTGTTGGGGTGGAGTTTGCATGTTCTCCGTGTGCCTGTGTGGGGCTGCTCTGGTTTCCTTGCACAGCCCAAAGGGGTACAGGTTAGGTGGATTGGCCAGGCTAAATTGCCCACAGAGCGCAGGCTTAGGTGGATTAGCCATGGGAATTACAGGGATTGGGTGGGATGTTGTTCAGAGGGTTGGTGTGGACTTGATGGGCCTGTTTCCCCCCTATAGAGATTCTATGATTTTTATTATAAGGTTGGGATGGAGTGCTTTGGGACAGTTTTGTTGCATTAAAGGTGCACTTGTTCCTTTCACATTGTTTAATTGTCAGATGGAGGGTCCAGTTTGTTGGCTGCTTTTCTATATAGAGACAAATAGTTGAGGTGAATGAAGGCTCGAGACACAACTATTCCTCAAGTTTGACTTTGAGAGGGTCCTGTGTAGTTTTTACTTTCTGTTTTGTTTTGAGCTGAAAGTTGATTTTGAGTTTTAGGCCCCCCCCCCCACTCTGTTTTTGGTTGGCTCCATTTTTCAATTGGTTAGAGTTGGCTTTGGTGTTCTGAAGTTGGGCCTGAGCTTTGCTTGATGGAGTTGACATGGGTCATACTGGGTTGAGATTTACTTCCCTGAATGGGGGCGTCGAGTTGGGATGGATTGACAGACCTGTCTCATTAATTTGATTGGGTTAGATTGGCCTCGGTTCGTCTGAGTTCTCACCTCCATTGTAACTCCGGCCCACCCTGCAGGTTTTACCATCCCCACACGTTCTCCAAGTGCAGTATTATGGAATACAAGGAGTTTCTACAAAGGGGTGGAGGAGCCTGCCTCTTCAACAGGCCGACAAAGGTAGGACTTGCTTCTGCGAGACGGAGATTGCTCAGTCAGTACCCACTGGCTTTATTGGGTTGATGTCCCAGTCAGAATCTTAAATAAACCTGGGCTCCAATGTTCACACGTGGTGCAGGGTCAAGATCATGAGCCAGGGAGCTTTCTTCCTCTTGTGCCGCAATCTCAATGGAGTGATCTAAATGATGCCCCTGCGTCGCACTCTTTCTTTATCACGCCGTAGTTTGCTGGCAGTGTTGCGCTTTTAGCTCCTTTAAGACAACGGGATGTAAGAGCAGCAATAGGCCATTCAGCCCTTTGATTCTGCCCCATCATTTAGTGAGATCTTCCGTTTCCTCCAAACTACTAGCACCGGGGTCAATTGTTTCTTGGGACTAATTACTTTGCGTGTTACCTCAGACGTTAGGTTGCATTAGCCCCAATCCGTCTTCTACACCTGTGGGAGGCAGCATGAGTACCTTAGACTGATAACTCACTCTGGTGGCAGTGACTTTATCATTCCAGCTCTCAGTCGATAAGTATTCCATTGCGGTCTCTCAAGCCTGTCCAGGCAGGAATTCCCATGAACTATCCCTGTCACACCCACAAGATGTAGGTGGAAGATCTGCTCGGGACACTTTGGGAGACAAGCGAACAATGACCGTGGAGTGAACCCCAGGGTGGGATTGGGCTGGATTCCCATGTTCTGAGTCTGCCGGACGGGCAGCCTGGCCCCACTCCCCGTCGTCCCCAGGCTCCAATCAGAATTACAGGCCCGGTTTTAATTTTCTCACCTCTCGCTGGTGTGAGCCTTGCTCCCTCTCTCTCTCTGTTCCTTTGCAGCTGTTTGAGACTACGGAGTGTGGAAATGGATATGTGGAATCTGGTGAAGAATGTGACTGTGGACTGCGAGTGGTAAGCTTAAAGTGTGAGCTGTGCTGTTTCTCTTCCTGCTTTTTCTTTGCGCTGCTCCCCTACGCTGCTCGCTGGTGTGGTAACACCTTGGTTTGATAGTGAGTGAATTGGCTAGGCCATTGATCAGCCATTCCCCGTGGTTCTGCATGTATTTGTGACTGCCCCCAGCCCCAAGGGACAGTCGCTGGGTGGGAGGCAAGGTAAGGGAACCAGGATTCAGACTGTATCTCGGCCTAGCAACACAAGGAGATGGGCTGCAAGGAATCTCGAGCATCCTCTGAGTCAGTGGAAAATACAAACCGGGAGTGTTGATGCTTCCCTGAAGTTGGATGCTCCAATCCAGGTTTGAACAGGAGAGTCTTGCTCCAAAATTGCGGACAGGGTTCAGTTGGAGTCCCAATGTTATTGCGGCACCATGCCCAGAGATGTGCGCATCAAGAGTTGGAACATTCACTCCTGTGAACGTTCGCGGCCACAAATTCCCGACTCTGAGTCGATATCCTGCTGGAATGGAGGGACAACCTCCTCGATTGGCAGTGTGCTGTCGGGATTCACATGCATAGGGAGTTTGGACCAGCCTGTGATGGAGAAAGGAACAGGAGCTGACATTGGTGCAGTGAGCTGGAATAGGGCGAGGCCCATGGGGAGCACAAACACCAGTTTGGGCCAGCTAGGCTGAATGGCCTGTTTGCATCCATGCTGTAGCTTCTGTGTATGACTACCGTGGATGACCCTCCCTTGTTTCTCTCTGTTCCTTGCCCAGGAATGCTTCGGGAGCTGCTGCAAGAAGTGTTCCCTTGCCAACGGTGCCCACTGCAGCGATGGACCTTGCTGCAATTACACTTGCCAGGTAACGCATGCCAATACAATGCAGCTTCATCATAATTCTGCAAAATGTAGTGATCTCCATGAACCAATCTCCTCACATGTGCAGCTTGCTGGGACATGGGCAATTGGTAACAATCTCAAGGCTCCTTCTCAAGCCATAAGCTGTTTTCCTGTGGGAAATAGGAGCGTCTGGGCTGGCCCTGGCCTACCCCACCACCCACACTGGAACTACATGGCCCTTCAACCCAATTATGGCAAAGTTGGGGTGATTTCACATGTGATCTCTCTCCAGTTTTAGCCAATTCCAGGACCAAGGAATATACGAGCAGGAATTTAACCGTTCCCCGCAGTATAACAGTGACTGCATGTGACTAAGTTCACTTCACTTGGTATTGGAATGTTCTGGAACCTCTTATGGGTATGACATACGCCCCATTAGTGCAAGGCCTTCTTTCCTTTAAATGGAAGAAATGATTGTTAGCTGGGAATGCTGACTCAGTCGGTCAATTGGCGTACCATGCGGACAGCAACTTGCAGCCACGTATTGTCCATAGCGCCCTGAAGTGCTTCACAGGAAAGTGTTAGCGGGCAGGTTTTTGGAGTGGAGCACGTGTGGAGGTTTTGAGATGTTTGAACAGAAGGTGGAGGGTCTTTGAGGTGGGTCTGAGAGGAGCCGGCGCAGGTAAAGGGGTGGAAAGTTTGAGGAGGGTGAATTTCAAAGCGTAGGGCCCCAGGCAGCTGAAAACCCAACCGGTACTGCCAACAGACAGTTAACAGCGAAACAGTGCCAGAAATAACTCCACAGAGGCTGGTACCATGTCACACATGGGCATGTCTTGACTTTAGTACTGCCTCTTTCAGAGTCAGGTAGCAGTGTGTCAGTGTCTCTGTTTATTTTGTGCCCTTCACCAAACAACTCCTGGTTATATTTTTCGTTTTTTTCCTTTTTTCTTTTTTTTTGTTTCTTTTGTTTTTTTTATTTAACCCCCACACTACCGCCTAACTGCGGTAGTGCTTATTTTTTTCCCCAGCACCCATGGTGTGTGTGTGCAGGTGTGAGACACAGTGAGAGACACAAAGTGCACGAATGTTTATTCAATTCCCACCACCAGGAAGATAGGATTGGAGGGAGAAATGTTGCACTCCACTCCCTGCGGCGCACACCTCTCCCTGAACAACTCCAGGGTGTTGGTGGACACCACGTGCTCCTTCTCCAAAGACACCCGGGCCCTAACATAACCGCGGAAGAGGGGCAGGCAGTCGGCCCTAACAACCCCCTCCATAGCCCGCTGCCTGGACCTGACACTCCTGCTTGTTTTTTTTTATGTTGGACTGTGTTTATTTTTTTTTAAATTTTTTTTTTTTCTTTTTTTCTTTCTTTTGAATCCCTGGGGGGGGGAATCTCCGATTCTATGAGGTTACAGTCATTACAAGTGCATGATCTGTGTCCGTGACGGATCTCGTAGCAGCAAGGCCAACATCCCATGAAAGAATATGGAAATGTGGCCCCCCGGGCTGGTTTTCCAATCCCCGGAGGAGACAGTTTCGTATTCGGATACTTTGAATCTCATGTTCCCAGTTAGCACATCAGTCTTCCAATGCATCAGGGACGTGTGCTGTATGTTTCCAAATGAAGGCGATTGGAGGAATCATTGGCGACCCGCTCAGCTCTCGAGGAACTGACTGCTAGGCTGGTTAAAAAGGACAAGCACCATTCCCGATGGGGGACTGATTCAGCACCAGAACGTGCCCCTGGCACAGTTAGGGGCCTCATACACAGACGTTATGTGGTGCCAGTGAATCCAACACGGGACTGGGATATGAAACGGATCCAAGGGAGCAGGATTCCAAGCCTGGTCCGAAAATATGTCTCAGACCGGACTACGGAGCCATCAGAGGCGGCAAAAGATGGGCTGAGAATCCGATTGCATTTGGATAGAGCCTCATATGACCTCAGGGGGTCACAAAGGTTCTCTGCAGTCAAAAGAGTGGTGTTTGACGTGTCGTCAAGCTCTGTGGGAAGGGCAGTGAGCTGCCAACTGTTTTGATGTGATGTGAGAGGCCAATAGGTGAAACTGCCGTAACATCCTGTGTTCTTACACCCAGTTCCTAAAACGAGGATATGACTGTCGGGATGCGGTGAATGACTGTGATATAGCGGAGTACTGCACAGGAGACTCTGGGCAGGTATGTATCGTCCGGCCTCCAATCCCTTAGCAACATCTCCCCTCGTGGTTGGCTGTGGACCGGAGTTGCAAGTGTTCAGCGCTATTGGATTATCAATTGTTTCAGTGTGATCTGACCCCTGTAAGATCTGTCTTGCCCAGGCTCATTAAAAAGCAGTCAAGAAGGGGCCCTTTAGGAATAGAAGCTAGTTCTGGATGTAGGTTTGGTCGCTGAGCTGGGAGGTTCATTTCCAGACGTTTCGTCACCCTACTTGGTAACATCATACAGCCCTGGTCTCCCTGCAAATAGGGCCCTGAACCTCTGACTGCCTGCACACCCCAGTTCCCTGTTCTGCTTCTATTCTGACATCTCTGCCACACTGTCCTTTTGAAAATCAATACAGTCATAGAGATGTACAGCATGGAAACAGACCCTTTGGTCCCACCCGTCCATGCTGACCAGATATCTTAAATTAATTTAGTCCCGTTTGCCAGCATTTAGCCCATATCTCTCTAAACCCCTCCTATTCATATATCCATCTAGATGCCTCTTAAATGTTGCAATTGTACCAGCCTCCACCACTTCCTCTGGCAGCTGATACCATACATGCATCACCCTCTGCTCGAGAAAGTTGCCCCTTAGCTCCCTTTTATATCTTTCCCCTCTCACCCTAAACCTATGCCCTCTAATTCTGGACTCACCCACCCTGGAGTAAAGACTTTGTCTGTTTACCCTATCCATGCCCCTCATGATTTTATAAACCTCTAAAAGGTCACCCCTCAGCCACTGACACTGGGGAAAACAGCCCCAGATTATTCAACCTCTCCCTGTAGCTCAAACCCTCCAACCCTGGCAACATCCTTGTAAATCTTTTCTGAAACTTTCCAGGTTTCACAACATCCTTCCGATAGGAGGGAGACCAGAATTGTACACACAGTTCCAAAAGTGGCCTAACCAATGTCCTGCAGAGCCACAACATGGCATCCCAACTCCTATACACAATGCTCTGACCAATAAAGGCATCATACCAACCAATGTCTTCACTAACCTGTCTACCTGCGACTCTACATCGTCTTTCCACTGGGCACATTGCTTGGCCTGAATGTTAACTTTAGCAGCTTCAGACTTCTCTCTCTGGCTTTGGCACATGGGGTGTCTGAATCCCCTGGAGATCTAAACACCCACCCCCTCTTACACCAACGAGGGGGTGGAAGAGGGTTAGGAGAAGAAGGCGGGAGAATGGGGTTGAGAAACATATCAGTCACGATCGAATGGCGGAGCAGACTCGACGGGCCGAATGGCCTAATTCTGCTCCTGTAACTTAGAGATTTATGCCTTTGGGTTTAAATCTTTCGTGGTGCTGCCCTCCTGCTCTTTCCAACATTCACACCTTCCCCAGGCCCATCTTTCATTTCTTCACTTGTCTTAGTCACCTTGCACCCTTTAGTCTTTCCTGCCCTCCACCTCCCTGTTTGTACTTTTCCTGCCCACTTTGTCCCTGCCTCTGCACTTCTTGCAATTCCCATGAAAGGTTATGGACCTGAAGCATTGGTGGAATCAAGTGGGGTGCCCCTTAAGTGTGGCGTGAGCACTAGCATGGATTGGTTGGGCCAAATGGCCTGTTCCTGCACTATACATCCCAAAGCAATTTTCAGTTTTGATTGTGTCTCTTCTTTTTTTATCCACCAGTGTCCACCTAACCTTCACAAGCAGGATGGATATACCTGCGACCTCAACCAGGTGGGTGCAGTTTAGCCTTCACACAGGTTTCTGTGATTTTAGAACAGGTTATGTCCTCTGCTTTTGGGGCGACATGGGTGGCTCAGCGGTTATGCAGGGATGGGGTGGGTCTCAGTGGGACGCTGATCGGAGGGTCGGTGTAGACGTGATGGGTCGAATGGTCTGCTTCCACACTGTAGGGATTCTCTGATTCAGGGGCTACATTGACCACAGATGTTTTACATCTTGCAGGGCCGATGCTTCAGTGGAGAATGCAAAACAAGGGACAACCAGTGCAAACTGATCTGGGGCTCAAGTAAGTGAACCATATGCTGTCCAGTGTTGGTGTCTACCTCTGCGCCCCCACCCCATCCCTGGTAACAGTAACCTTTAAAACAAAATGCAAACTTCCCAGTGACCCCAACGAAGATTCACCTGACAAGAGTTCATGTTCTGAGACTTTGACTGCAACAAACCAACTAAAGTCAACATTACTTGGAGGGCATCTAATATACTAAAATATAAAAACAAATACACCCCTTATTTTTTTAAGCGATAACCTTATGCCATGTTTACTTGTTGCTCCGCACTCTCAACTGACATGTTTGCAGGATTTGCTCTCTTTTATTCACTCAGAATTGTGCTCGAAAACAAAGTTTCCTGCACTCAACACTTTGAGCACAGCCGTTGTAAGGTTCCCCTGGTGACCCTGTGGTCTCCAATGGGTTAGAATCCTTGTTTGCGAGAAAGCGACTTCTCTGCTAGACTTCGCAGTACCTGTTGTGGGTGTTTTTCCCCAGCTTTCAGGAAGACTGCCCCGAGAGTCGTAGAGATGTACAGCACGGAAACAGACCCTTCAGTCCAACTCGTCCATGCTGGCCAGATATCCTAAATAAATCTGGTCCCAGTTGTTAGCACCAGGCCCATATCCCTCTAAACCCTTTCCTAATCATATACCCATCCAGATGCTGTAATTGTACCAGCCTCCACCACTTCCTCCACCTCCTATTTCTGCTGCTAAATCCTTTGCCTTGAAGAATCAATGGCTCCCCCAGCACACAGGCCTGTCTGACTGGCCCCGAGATATCACTTCATTGGGCAACCTCCAGTGCAGCTCTAATAATGGCCATCCATTCAGGGTGGCGCTGCTGGAGCTGTTGACCCTTCCGATTGGGTCGGCAATCTCTGAGGCGGGGACGATGTCCTTCATGGGTCAGGAGGTTCATGGGCAGCCAATCAGTTGACTTTCATCCATCGTATGTAACCTTGACAACCATCAGCTGCCAAGGTGATGGCGGGGGAGGGGGTATTGCTGTTCTCCTGCATTACAACCCCTCCCCAACCAAACACCCGTGACCAGTCCATACTGGGTCTGTGAACATGTGGCGTACGTGGTTGGTGATGGCTTTTCTCATCCACAGAGGCCAGGGGCTCAGACAAGTACTGCTACGAGAAGCTCAACACGGAAGGGACTGAGAAAGGGAACTGTGGGAAGGACGGTGAGAAATGGCTGCAGTGCAGTAAGCAGTAAGTAGGACCCCGGCGATGATGAAGAGGGCGCTCTGCCGCCCCCGTCCTGTGAATCCAGGCAGAGCCGCTGCTGAACGGGGAGTCTTGGAGGCGACAGATTCACCTGTGGATGGGTCTGCGGTGAACTGAAGGAGCGTCGTGTGCCCTCAGTGTCTGACCTTGATGATAGTTTTGCGGGGTTCCGACCCCTTTAGGCCTCATTCACTGGGGACAGGACCTGTATCTGAGAGACCCGATCGTGGCCATCTAATGTGGATCCACACCCTCCACTGGGCCTTGCCAGGCTCTGCCTCTGCGTTTCCATTAACCTTCACCGTATACGTTATGGTTATGTTGCCGAGGCCACGTTGTTTCCGGTGACGTGGCCCCCTCCTTCCCCCGCTGCCGGGGCAAACCCTGTGAGGAAGTGAACGAGCCAACCTTTGGTGGGGGTAAAGCGTGTGATTTAGGGGTCGGGGGGGGGTGGAGGGGGGGCGCATTTTCAG
>NC_057716.1:24729435-24745683 GCF_004010195.1 Chiloscyllium plagiosum | reverse complement strand
GGGAGTCTGTGTATACAGCTCTGTCCCCACGGGGAGACGCGATGCTGGTTGAGGGGAGCTGGTGGATGTCCCAGAGCCTTATCTAGGCTAAAACATTCGCCCTTAAAAATCACGCTCTTAGTCGCAGCATCTTTACCCCCAGGTTGTTGAACAATTGACAAATGGGTAAAGGGTTGCTGCTTCAGGGTTGTAGTTTGCCATTGCAGGACCCATGCACCAGGGGTAATGCCCGTTGCTGAAAGATTCAGTTGCAATGTGGCACTGAGCGCAAACAGTAGGCAGGGGATGTGTGAGCAAGTGTCCCAACTGAACTGTTGAGCTCAGTGTCGTTTCGATAATGGAGGGTTCTCAGTCAATTCTCAAGCCTTCTCCATTGACTTAAATTATTTTCCTGAGTGAGTGGAGGGAGAAGTCCAAGTCTAACGGCAGCATGGTGGCTCAGTGGCTAGCACTGCTGCCTCACAGCGCCAGGGACCCGGGCTCGATTCCCACCTGGGGTGACAGTCTGCGTGGAGTTTGCACATTCCGCACGGGTTCCCTCTGGGTGCTCCGGTTTCCTCCCACAATCCAAAGATATGCAGATTAGGTGGCTTGGCCATGCTCAATTGTCCCATTGTGTTAGGGGCATTTGTCAGTGGGAAATGGGTGAGGGTGGGTTACTCTTTGGAGGGTCGGTGTGGACTGGTTGGGCACACTGTAGGGAATCTAATCTAATTACAACTGAAAGATAGTGAACGGGGCAGACAGAACCTTGGCTACCATTTCCACTGAAAAGCAGTCCATCTGACAACATAGCACCTCTCTATCTCTCCCTCTCTCTCTCTCTCTCTTTCTCTATCTCTCTCTCTCTGCTGTACTCCAGTCTGTGGAGAGCTTGAGCCCTTCACCATTGAGAAGATCATAGAACCCCTGCAGTGCAGAAGCAGGCCATTTGGCCCATCCACTCCACACTGACCCTCTGAAGAGCATCCCACCCAAAACTATCTCTGTAACCCTGCATTTCCCATGGCTAATCCACCTACCCTGCACATCCCTGGACACTATGAGACAATTTAGCATGGCCAGTCCGCCTAATCTGCGCGTCTTTGGGACTGTGGGAGGAAATTGGAGTTCCCGGAGGGAACCCGCACTGACCTGGGTGAATGTCCACACGGACAGTCACCTGAGGGTGGAATCGAACCTGGGTCCCTGATACTGTGAGGCAGCAGTGCTAACCGCTGAGGCACTGTGCTGCCCCAGAAGGCGGGGAATTTTCTCCTTGAATTGCTGCTGTCCACATGGTGTAGATGGTGCCACAATTGACGTAGAGATCGGTAACTGTTAGAAAGAAAGGTATTCCCACAAAACCAACCACAAGAAAGCTGCTGGGCAAAATATTACTTCTTTAAAACTTTCATTACATCAGACCAACCGAAAGCAACACAATTCAAACATTCAACAACGCATAAATGATTTTTTTTTCCCATCCAAGGGTAATTTTCACTTTGACTAGTCGATATGACAAGGATACACCTCGCATGCTAAAAGCACACGCGTCACCCCCCACATGAATACGATACCACATGCAATCTCACAACTCAACCTGGCCTCTGTTCTGTGAGATCTCTCACGTACAGATCAATGGATTTGGTCTGAGAGTGGCTTTGACCATTAGTCGAATTCTGCCTGATGATCCTGGATGTGGTTAATATTCAAACAGTACATTCCTAAAGTACCTGCTTAGCTATGTTCGTGACAATCTTGATGCCACAATATTCCCAAATATTCCTTTCACTAACCCCTTGGCTGCCTCTAACGGCGGTCTTTCTAGTTCACAAGCTCTGTTTTTTTTTTTGTTTGTCTTCAGATTTCTGTTCTTTTTAACTGTACACCACACACAGTAACACAGCCCTCACTCTATTCCCCATGCTTCCTCAGCCAGACCAATTCAGAATTGCAGCTGTAGATCAGCCATCTAGTTCACCATCTATTTACCTTCACCTTCAACTCCAAATCCGCTGAGATCGCAGAAGCATTTCTCGAATGTGAAATGCTTGCTAAGAAGCCCGATAACACCCCTTTCAGAATGCTCGCTTTGGAATCAAAGAGAGTGCTCACAGACCGACAACATAAAACATTTACCAAAATGCAAATGTGCCATCACGGTACAGCCACAATGCTGTTACAGGTGGAGTGATGCTGAAGGAGAATTCCAGGATTGTGATCCACTGAAAGTGAAGGAATGGTGATATACTTCCAGATCCAGATGTTGTGTGATTCGGAGGGGAACGCGGTGATGTTGCAGTGGAGGTAGCTGCTGTGGAAGGAGCCCCAGCAAGTTGCCTCAGTGCATTTTGACTATGACTCCCACTGTGTGCGAGTGGGCAGAGGTAGTGACATTTTGAAGCATGGTACCAGTCAGGCTTTGTCCTGCTGAATGTCTTGAGTGGTTTCGGAGCTTTGCTCAGCGAAGCAAGTGGAGAGTGTTCCATCACACGTTCCCTAACATGTGCATTGCAGAAGCTCGGTAGAATTTGGGGGAAAGTCAGGAGGTGAGTTACTCACTGCTGGATGCCCAGCCTCTGACCTGCTCTTGTAGCCGCAGTGTTTTTCTGGCTGGTCCAGTTTGGTTTCCCTTCACCAGCGTTCCCAGTTTGTGGGCTCTGGACCAGGATGACTGCATTGAGTATGACCAGTGAGGCAGCTGGGTGGGTTCAAGTGTTGGTGCAGGACCTCCTTCTGAGTTCACTGCTCCGTTAGCTGTAAGATAGCTGTCTGACTGCAGCAAGGAAAGCTTTTCTGGGGCAGGAGGGACAGTGTGGACAGAACTTAACATATTTGTCAAATGACCCAGGACAAGAATGACGGTGATCTGCAGTTCATGGTAGTGTGGTGAAAGCAGATTCTTTTGTGACTCTCCAGAAGAAATTTACTAGCTTATTGAGAAGGGAAGTCTATTGTTGGGCTGTGGGGATAGAGCTAAGGGACTAACTGGATCTTTCTGAGGGCTAGTGCAGACACAATGGGCTCAGTGGCATCCATCTGGGGCTCACGAATATTCTTTGAGACGGTGGTGAGTTTCCTTGACTATGTTTAAAGGAGAAAGCAAAAAAAAAAGAATTAAGTTAAAGCAGAGTCCCGCAGTGATCAAGAGCAATTGTTTATGCCCAGCTAGTGATGGTGGATAGGATTGAATTTGTTAGCGGTTGCCTTATCAATTTAAGCCTGGGTCACAGTAAAGAATTGAACTCATGAACACTACCACCCTACTTTATTGGCTGAAGAACCCCTTCTGAAATGTATGGTTCTGTGACCACCCTAATCTGGCAGGTTTGAGGGAGGTAGTGGTTAACAAGCAGTAGTGTGGACAAATGCAAGGGCACCGTAACTACATCTTAGTTACAATTACCTACAACAGATACACCAAGATACGTCAGCCTTGGGATGAGGAGCCGGTGAGATTCCACGTGTGCCTGATATCCTCCATGCACAATGTTCAGTCCCACTGCTATCGTCAGAACAGCACAATAGAACTCAATTAGCTCCACACACCTAGCAGATCAAACCCCTGTTAATTTGCAATTACCCAAAAGCCTGTTGCCTGTGTCCTAACACACACCAAATTATACTGACACCCCCCACACTCACTGACCTACACCAGCTCTCAGTTAATTATCACATCGATTTTAAAATTCACATCCCTGTTTCTGAATCCCTCCAGGACATTTCCTTTTTCTAACTCTAACCCAGGGAGATCTCTGCACTCTGGTCTGAAGAAGGGCTCATGCCCGAAACGTCGATTCTCCTCCTCCTTGGATGCTGCCTGACTGCTACGTTTTTCCAGCAACACATTTTCAGCTCTGATCTCCAGCATCTGCAGTCCTCACTTTCTCCTACTGTGGTCACTCAGCCTCTTAAGCATTCCCGTTTTTTTTAACCATGTCTTCAGTTGCCTGGCATCTAAGTTCACCTTCCCTACACCGCTCTCAGACTTGCATTCCTCCTTCAGTGTGCTTCAAACCAACTGCTTTGACCCTGTATGGTAGCTAGGTGGCAAATGCACCTGTGAAGGGGAATTTCATTATGTCAAAGATGCTTTATGGCTGTCAGGTATCAAGCAGGGGGCTGAGATAATATTATCCTTCTTGTGTTGTTACTTGGGACAGTTTCTATTCCAGCTCCATGAAGCATCGAGAGAGAGAGGAAACAAACAGGGAAAGGGAATATTTCCTCAGCGTCTAATGGTTTGTTGAGAGGAAGTGGTGAACAAGGGAAAGAGCTCTTCATTACCTCTATCAACGACAGGTTGAGCAATTGTTTACCTGAACATACGGTGCTCTTGTGGTGACAGGGGCCTTGTTTTCACTTTGCCCCTGTTGCAGAGATGAACCTCAATGTCTGGATTCCCCTGCCTTTTACACGAACCATTCTCCCGGGGAGCTGCAGAGAACGTACAAGCTCAGGATGTGAACAGACGAGGCTAACTGCAATAACTTTGCTCTAAGGGGGGGGATTAGTTGTATTTTTTTTTAAAATAGTGTGCTGCCCTGTCAGTTGCTGAGCTGTCACTGACTGGAGTGCAGGATTATGGCTGTAACTCCGTGAGCATGGAAGTGCCTGTAAGTTGCCGATCATGTGGTCGTATCAACAGCCTTGTTTTTCTCTCTCTCTCTGTCCTCCCACCACTGCTGCCTTCCCCGATATCGCACACCCTCTGACCTTCTCCACGGCAGTGATGTCTTCTGCGGCTACCTGCTCTGCACTGGCGTTAGCCGTGTGCCGCGGATCGGCCGTCTCCTCGGTGAGATCACACCCACCTCCTTCTACCACCAAGGCAAGCTGGTGGACTGTAGGTAGGTACTCAGTGTTCTGGTGGCTTCTGTTTCTCAGGGTTGGGACAGACTACTCTTTGAGTGCTTGGTATTGAAAAGGCCTATTTGAAAACCTTCTGGGCCGCATTCTTTTTGTGCTATTTATGATGGAGCTTTGAAACGAGGGCCATGTGCAGTGTGCAAAATGCAGGGGTATTCTTTCATCTCCTTGGCAGTTGTGTAACCAGTGTTTTTTCTCTCCATACATGCGAGTGAATAAATGTTTGTGTACATGTGTGCATGTGTATATATATGTTTGCATATGTAATACCCATGTATAATCTATGTGTGCTAATTTTCCCAAATCCTGCACGTGCAGTTTTTAAAATTCTCTCCCCCATTCTGCCAAATTTGGCAAACTTGCAATGTTAAAGGTGATATATGAATGCATATTGCCTTCTCTGGTTCCTGATTATGGCTGGACTTTGCTGTTTATCCTGTATAACCACAGCTGCCACCATATTGCACTGTATGATTGAGGTTTCCTGAACTAATCCTATCTGCATGAACTCTGCATTGACCGATTAATCCATACACGCTCTCCTCGCACCAGTTTGGAGCTTCTCCATCCTCCCAGCTCTCTCTGCTTTAATGAAGCACCTCAGACTCACTGTCATGCCTCTTTCTGATGTTTACTCTGCATTTACTGGGCGGGTTTTGAATTCTTTCACCCATCCCGTTGCTCCTTCTCCTTCAGTGGCAGCCACATTATTATGGACGACGGGACAGACCTGGGATACGTCGAGGATGGAACGCCCTGTGGGCCGTCGATGATGTGCACGGATCGGAGGTGCCAGCCCATTCCTTCCTTCAACATCAGTAGCTGTCCCAGTGGATCAGCGACCAAGATATGCTCTGGCCATGGGGTGAGTACGTGTGCCCAACGTGTGCACGGCTGAGTGTATCTCTGCTAGACTCAGAGTCCGATGGGAAAATCCTCCCATCAGCCCCTCTTCCTGAACAGGGGAAGGCACTGTTGTCAGGAGCAGCTTGGTTGGTTGTCCTCTTGACTGCTGAGTTCAGAGGTTACAGGCTCAGGTCTCATAGCATGTGATCTATACTGATACTTAGGTGCAGGTAGAATGGTGCTCTGCTTGCTCTCTCTCCCAGCTCAGGGGGAGCTATTTGTGAGTAGCACCCAGCCCTCCAGCAACGTCACCCAAAACCCCAGATCGTTGTTGCAGTGCGGTTTGTGTCACGTTATTGCAATGTGCTGCCGCATGTGGGAAACAGCACCCTTCAACAAATTCTTCACATGAGGCGCTTTGGAATGTCTTGAGATTGTGAAAGGTACTATGTAAATGCAAGGTCTTTCTTTGGCAACCCTTCCACCTCCCCCCCCCAGTCCAAAAAAGGAGGAATGTGGGACATTCCACATCTGTGGCTTGGGATTGGCGAAGCATATGAAGCGAATAGCCTTAGTGCAGATTTATCTCCTCAGTGGCGGGCTGGAGGAGGGGTTGATATATCTTGCCAGGGAAAGGGAAGAATGGCAGCGGGAACTGAAGAGGAGAAAAGGGAGCAAATTCAGCAGGAACAAGAAGTGAAGGGTTCATGGGGAAAGAGGGAATTGGATTCAAGAGGGCAATGGATTCTCTTTTTGGATGTTAACGGTATGCAGGGGTATGGAGGAGAAGGAGGCAAAAGGTTGGTAGTTAGTAATAGCTGCTGCTAGTGCACTGGGCCGAATGGTCTCCTGCATCATATTGCTCTGTGAATGGCACAAGATTTAGGGCTAACCGGATTGGCCGTTCAAATAACCGGGCAGGGGCACGTTCTGTGCTCTGAGCTTCTGTGGTTGTGTTTTGTAGGGTGTAACAGGCGATAGCCAACCACCCGATTTATATTTGGGGACCGAGGGAGGCACTGTGGAACATGCCCTCGGGGTGGGGGGGTTAAATACCCCTCAGGTGGAGGAGTCCATGTTAGAGCCGAATTCACATTGGTGTTGGGAGGAGAGTGTCTGGTGGAGGGATGACCTTTTCCTCATTTCCTCCCTCTCAAGCTGTGCTTGCTGTTGTCTCCTTTTGCTTTCTTCCTCCAGTTCTGCTTCCCCCCCCTCCCCTGTTTTTGCTTCACTGCTGCTCCCCTCCCCAGCCCTTCCATTCATGCTGTGCGCTTTTGCAAAGGTCACTCCGTTTTGAAAAGTCATTGGCCGGTAGTGGATTGACTGAGAATTCGGAGGGTCTGAATTTAACGGAGAGATGCCCGGTGCTACATTACTGCAAAGAGCTGAGTAATTCCTCCAGACGCAGATTCAATAAAGTTCGAGGCGTTAGCAGCTGAGATGATTGCTCATTGTTTGCAAACGTTTATCTTTGCGCTGGCCAGTCGACGTAGTCCCAGAGCTGGGAACAAATTTCATAGAAATGCACTTTCAGGGAATTAGGAACTTTGCCCATCCTTATGGTTCATGGTACTGCTCTTTGAAGGCAATGTCATTAAAGTCTGCTTTGCAGCGTCCTTCTTATCCTGCTCATGGGGAGGCAGTGGTATTATCGCTGGATTGTTAATCCAGAGGCCCAGGTAGTGTTCTGCACCATGGGCAGATGATGGAATTTGAATTCAATAAATATCTGGAATTAACAGTCCAATGATGACCATAGATCAAATGCCCAATGGGGATGAGGAAAAGCCCCACGTGGTTCACTAACGTGGTTCACTAATGCCATCCTTACCTGGTCTGGCCTACCGTGACTCCAAACCCACAGCAATGTGGTTGACTCTTACATTGCCTTCTGGGTAATTAGGGATGAGCAATAAATGCTGGCTTAGCCGGTGATGCCTGCATTCTGTGAATGAACTTTAAAAATTGACTTTTTAAAAAAAAAAGAGGGTTACAAAAACATGGGCAGAATCTTACAAGGCCCGTGGAGGCAGGATCGTGAGGGAAGAAGGACATCTTGACAGTTGATCTGAAGCACTGCCATCTCCAAAGGTGGGTGAACTATGGGAGGACCAGGCTAGTGGCCTGGCAGGAGTGTGTAGCCAGATATTATGGATTTTGAGTGTATTTAGTGTGGTGGCTGCTCCCTGAGTGCCAGGTTTGACAGGGGCACCCTCGGTGGCAGGCCGATTTGCCATCGCCATGCTCCTTTGATGGTGCTGTGGGCAGCTAAAGGCCACATACCCAGGAGGTGCATGTCCTTTCCCTCCCACTTCCCTGTTCTCCCCCAAGGGGCGTGCAGGCTTCGACCCTCAGCATGTTTAACACTGTTGCCAGGCTCAGAGGACACCTTTGTGTTTTTGAGGCCTTGTGCTCTCCTGTCTGGCTGTCTCCCCGGCCTAGTAAGGCTGTCCTCTTTTCCAAAGCTGGGCCTCAGAAACCCCCGTCCTTAATTGGCTGCCCCCACACTTCGGAGGATCTTACAAGAACAGCCATCAGGCATGGGACGCAGATTTGTCTCTCCTGGAGAAAAATATTTTTGTGGGTGAATTGAGGAATGAGGTTTTGCATCAAGACGTCAGGGAGCCAGGCAGTAGGTGAAAAAGCAGGGCCTCAATGGTTGTAATCTCTGAATTCCTCACAATGCCACATTTGAGCGAGTTTAGAAATAGGATAGATGAATGTGTAGCTTAAGAGTTGGTGCATGAGGGAGGGTTTTAGATTCCTGGGTCACTGGGACTGTTGGGGTGTGTACAAATGGGACTGTCAGCACCTGGACCATGTTGGGGCCAACATCCTTGCAGGAAGGTTTGCTACTGCTGTTGGGAGGCGTTTAAACTGGTCTGGCGGTGGGGGGAAGGGGGGACACAGAATATCAATGAAACAGAGACACATCATGCTACAACAATGGAAGCAAGTGACAGTGAGTTCAGCCACATTGAGTGTCAAGAGAGTAAGGCAAGGCTGGATGGTCTTTACTTCAGTCGGTAAGACTGATGAGTTAATGGCGTGGATTGACACATGGAGGCAAGATGTTACTGCCATCACAGTTGAGGGAAGGTCTAGAGTGGCAATTCAATATTCCGGGGTATGGGATCTTCGGGCAAGACAGAGGAGGGCGGGAAAGGAAATGGCAGTGTAGTACTATCAATGAAGGAGTTAATCACTGCAATAGGGAGAGACAATATCTTGGAAAGCTCTTCAAATGAGACTTGGTGGGTAGAACATAGGAATGTTAAGGGAGCAGCCACTTCACTCAGAGTAACGAATCAGCAGGAAGTAGAGGAGCAAATATGTAGACAGTTGACAGGGATGTGTAAGTGTAATAATCAGGTATTATACTAGGGGATTTCAACTTTCCCAATATAAACTGGGATAGCCGTGGTGTTAAGGGCTTAGAGGGGGTGTTTTTCTTGAGATGTATCCAGGAGAGCAGTCCCAACATCTAAAACATGTCGGAGGAGTGAGCTGGAAGGTGGTCCTTTCGAGTGTCTGTTTGAGTTTGATTTATTGTTGTCACCTGTACCGAGATAAATTGAAAAGTCTTGTTTTGTGTGCTGTGCGGGCAGATCATACCATAGAAGGTGCATCAGGGCAGCTGAACAGAATGCAGAGTTACAGCTGCAGAGAGAGAGGTCAGAATTATCATTCGAGTGATCCATTTAAAAGTTTGAAAACAGTGTATTCAAACTTTTATACCTTCTGCCCAACGGAAGAGAGCATAACCAGAGTTGGGGTGGGATCTTTGATTGTGTAGGCTGCTTTCCTGAGGAATTATAGATTGAGTCAGTGGATGGAAAGCTGGTTTGCATAATGGACTGGGCTGTGTTTACAACTCTGTGTAGTTTCTTATGGTCTGGGCAGATCAGTTGGCATACCACACTGTGACGAATACAGAGAGGTTACTTTCTATGGTGCATCTATAAATATTGGGAAGAGTCCTTGTGGATGGTAGGATTGTGTGTGCGTCCCGGGCACAGATTTGCTGTTGATTTGACTCCGATCTGTTGCAGCTATGCAGTAACGAAGCGACCTGCATCTGCGAGGGTACCTGGGCCGGGACGGACTGCAGCATGTACGACCCCAAACGTGATGAGGCAAAGCCACCACCGGAAGGCCCCAAGGGTTTGTTTAACTTCACTCCCAGCCTCTTGTTGCAATGTTCTCGGTGTTCCTCTGCCTTTTCTTGTTGCATTTATCTGTCGTGGGGTGGGGGGGGGGGTGTGGTAGCGCGCGGAATTTCCAACTCGACATTTTCACAGATTGGAACTTGAAAGGACAGGGAAGGCAGGGCAGCTATTGGAGGAGACATGGTTGCTGCCCACGCGTCTTTTGCATTTCTTTCTCACCTTTAATACATCATTCCGTGTCTTCTCCTCGCTCATCCTTTAACGCCTTTACACCTTGGTTCCTTGGGGGACTCTTGGGTGAGTGTTACCATCATTGTTCTCTGTCTAGTTGTCTGGGGAGGCTAAGGGGGATATCTGACGTGGTTCTCGGTCCAGAAGGAGTTCGAAAGGATGCTGTCCTCCCACCGTCTCCCTCGTCTGTGCCAGAGCTGGAGCTGTCTGTCGTGGAGTCAGATAGCCTGAACCTGTCCTTTCCATGGTCTCATTTATTGGCAGGTGGAAAAAATACGCAACGGAGACCAGTGTTCCCTTGGCCCAGCAGTTCACATATCTCCATCATTGCACTTCTGTCCATCATTACAGTGTCTCCCAGAGCTTAGCGCTTGGAAGCCACCAGGAGGGGGGAGTTTAGAAACCCCTTCTGAAAAGCTGAGGAGAGGCAGTTGAAGAGCAGGGTCCTTTGGAAGCTTTGGGAAGCAAGGGGTAGGGGGCTGAAGGAAGAGGCAGCCTAACAGGATGTGGGGGAGCGAGGGAATGGAATGGACTGTGGCATCTTATTTCACTCGAAGCTGACTGGAGAGGTGCGACCTTTGCAAAATTGTACTTGCCCATCAGGAATAGCAGGAGCAATCCAATACAGAGAAAGATTGGAAGGTAGATAGGAGTTAGGATAGTGAACAAAAAGGAGCGCACAAGAGGTAGAGACAGCGAGGGAGGAGAGTTTAGAATGTCGAGCTTGACAAAGGGTTAAGTAGAATGGTTCATTGAAGGTAAATGATTGAGGGGATTGAACCAGGACCCAATGGGTAGGGGCATTAAATAATAAGGTGACTGGAAGAAGATGTTTTTGCCCATGATCACATCTAATAGGTATAGTTTACATTGTGCTGCTGCACCGGTTATAACAGCTACTGTGATAGGCAGTGCAATATGGTGTCCCACACCAGCAGTGGTAGGATTGATAGTCCCTAATGACTCAGTTCTATTTGTTTGCCATAAGGCTGAGTAGTGACCGGGTGCCACAGTGCAATAGTCACCCTGAACTGGGGGCAAATCCAAACATCTCCTTAAATTGCGAGTCTGGGGACCTACACACTTGATGTTCACTGATTGTCCTCACCAAATTGTGCTTGGGGGATATCCATAGAATTGGACACAATCCCTAGATTGGTACAGTGGTTGCCATCAGAGAGTTGACCCGGGTAATGGCCGTGAATGGTCACACTGGCACTGTACACGGCTGTGGTTCTCTAGTTGAGCTCATGTCCATTATTATCACATGTTAAAAGGGAGTGTCCTGACCACCTCGGGGGTGATTGATTTAACACTGGATCCCTGAAACGGAAATCTTCCTGCGTCCACCTCCCTCATCTTGATGAGCACAACGAGAAGCCTGTGTAAAGGAATGATGATTAACCAATCCCCAAATGCCCTTTCACTGGAAGCCTCTGAGGTCAAACAGAGGTCCACTGCTACTTTACATTAGACATCTGGTTTTAAAACCTCGTAGTCACTGAAGCAAAGTCTTCTTGCAGATCCTGTTTTATTTTCATGTATGTTATTTTGTAGCCGAACCCAAAATGATCTCTACAAAAGCAATCTCTAGTCTCTGCTGCTTTGCCTAAACAAATCCAGTTCAATGTCAAGGCTAGGCCCAGAGTAGTGAGCCCCAGAATGTAATAGACAATTTAACAGATCTCAGCCAGGTCATCACAGTAGTGGGTAGCGCAAGCTTCCATGCATTTGCATTCGTTGCCTTATTTCATTCAATTTACTCCTGGAATCAATTCATTTCACAAAATAGAATGTGACTGATTTTTTAAACTATACAATGAGGAATAGTACATTCAGCAACACGCGTGATTAAACCTTGCAGATTTTAACCGCTGAATTTCAAATCAGTTTTGAGCTCAGAAAGCAAGTTAATCAGCTGCTGCCAGCATCCACAATCCTTTCGGTTTTTATTTAGTATTTAATCAGATTTAACAGTATTCCATTCTTACAGCTGGGGATCATGGCTCCATAACTTGGCTTGAGTGCCTAGCACTCTTGAATGGATTTTCTCACTAAGTGCTCCCTCCTATTCGTCAAGCAAAGAGAGCCACTCTGCATCTTGTTAATTTTAAGAATCAAAGCTCCTTACTCAGCAATGTCTTCAGTTCAGCCTTCAGCATGTGGGAAGGAGTAGGGGGGTAGCTGGGGAAAGGTGGGCCCCAAACCACAATGGAATTGAGCCAGTCTTACCCAGGCCAACAATCCATGGAGCTCAAGCTGCTCCAGTGGATACATGCACATGGTAGCCTGCAGTGATGGTCTAGTTTCAATTGCTTTCTTCCTGCTGTCATTGTCTGCGGTTGGTGTGTGTGTGTGTGTGTGTGTGTGGCTGGAGGGCGGGTTGAAAGGATTTACAGGTTAATAATGAACCTGTTTGGCAATGTTATGAACACAGCCTACCTAGCTAACATGTCCTGATTCAAACCCAAGCGCTCTGGTGCATTACCCACTGTGCCATAAGACCCCTTTGCTAAGAATGCAAAGGTCAAACGTTAATATTTGGCCAACATAGCCATTCATTGTTTTTCTTTACAATATTGTTAGATTCCCTTAATTGCATAACTTTGCTCTTGGGGAGTATCTTGTTTTGTGTTGATTCAGTTTACATGTAGCTGAAGTCATGACGCTGTACAGTCAAGGAGCTGTACAGCACAGAAACAGACCTTTTGGTCCAACTCATCCATGCTGACCAGATATCCTAAACTAATCTACTCCCATTTGCCAGCACTTGGCCCATATCCATCTAAACGTTTCCTGTTCATATACAATTAAATTGGGACCAACATATGGAAGCACCTTGCATTGTATCTTTTCATTCTAAATTTCCCTTTCCTTTTTAACCAAGTTAATTTAATATCTGGCTAATGACCAGTGAGCTTCTTTTTTAAGTAGATAAAGTTTGAGATCCCAGATACTTACTAAATGACCAAAGCCACTAGATTGCACAGGTCAAACAAAATACCATTTACAACACAAAGTTAGAACTTGTAAAACACTCTACAAGATATGCACAACTTATATTCTGACATTCAGATAGTTGGGAAGTATGGGTCACAGTCAACCTGTGGTCCTCACAGAACTCATCAAATAGAGTTAGCACCGATTCTATGGATTTCTCAGATATTGATGGGCCACCAGATCTCATTGAAGCTTTAGCTGTATCCCTCTACACCCCCACCTTAATGAATTTTGGGCATGGCATGAAGCTGAATTCCTCTTCCATTGTCTTTGCCTCCGTGCCCATTTCTTTGGACAAGAGTCCTCTCCCCATCCACAGACCCCTTTGCCAAGCACCAACACCCTCTTTCCACCTGGACCCGTCCTTCTAGCCTTTTACCTGCACTCGATCTGTTTGTTGAGAACAGTTGATGTGACATTGGTCGCCTCAATTTCTCTGCCCCCACCCCACACCCAATCCAACCTATCTCTGAACTCCCTCCGTGCACTTGGGTCCAACCCTGACTTGGTTACTAAGCTTGCCGATAATGGTGGTACTGTTGGAGTCTGGCGTACTCTCTCAGATACCTCCTCCTATCCTTCCCTGCACCACGACCCCACCATGGCACATCAGGCCATTGTATCAACTGCGGTCACTGACCTAATTTGATCTGGTGATCTCCCCTCTCCCCCGATCTCTGCCTCCAAGCGGATGGTCCCCCAGCCCTGCACAGCTCGCTTCTACCTCCTTCCCAAAACCTACAAACAGGACTGCCCAGGCAGACCCATTGTTTCTGCCTGCTCTTGCACCACAGAACTCATCTGACTCAGTTTTTTCTCCCCGGTCCAATCCCTGCCCGCATTCACCTAGGATTCCTCTGAAGCTTTATGCCAGTTTCAGAAGTTCTGGTTCGTAGCTGCCTTCTCTTTACCGTGGAGCCACCATCCCTTTACACGTCCATCCCTCTTCAGATGAGAGCGTTGCTGGAAAAGCACAGCAGGTCAGACAGCATCTGAGGAGCAGGAAAATCAACATTTTGGGCAAAAGCCCTTCATCAGGAATGGAGGCAGGGAGCCTCCAGGATGGAGAGATGTAGACTGGGTGAACGTTTTGCACAACATTAGCATTCTGTTCCCAAAAGAGACCCTGAGTTTCCAGCTCCCTGCCACTTTAACACCCCACCCTGTTCCCTGGCCAACATCTCTGTCTCAGGCTTGCTGCAGTGCTCCAGTGAAGCTCAGTGCAAGCTGGAAGAACAGCACCCCGTTTTCTGCCTGGGGACCCTGTGGCCCTCCGGACTCAATATTGAGTTCAATAATTTTAGGGCTTGACCACTCCCATGTCCTAGTCCCCTACCACACATACCAGGGCCTGTTATCACACAGTCTGTCATTACACACTACCTATTGTAAGTCACTAACAGTCTTCACTAACAGTTATTCACCTTCTTAACCAGATCATTATCCACTTGTTTGTCTATCCAACTGTTCTCTCTCTTTGGACTCTATCCCTACCTATCATTTACACCTTACCCCTCCCCCACCCTATCGTCTGCATAAAAACCAACATTTTCCTCGCTACCATCAGTTCTGGGCAAGGGTCACCGGACCTGAAACATTAACTCTGATTTCTCTCCAAAGATGCTGCCTGACCTCCAGCAGCTTCTATTTTTGTTTCTCATTGAAATTTTGTCACCTGCACAAAGAACTCTTCACTTGCAAAGAACTAGCCTTATATCAGACCTCAAAAGCCAATCCATCTCAGGCAGCCTCAGTGATTTCCCATGTCCTGGTGGTTCAATCTCCTTTCCTGGGTATGGAAACTGCACTCCAGTATCTACTTACAGACATAATTCGAGACAAGTGGCTTCACCAAGCCGGCGCTGCCCTTGGGTTTCTCTGAGTTCCAATCTTCCTCTACCGTATTGTCTAGTGGACTTCCTTCACCCCGCTCTCAGTACCTAGTAAAGGTGCAAAGCCTTCTAATAAACCCCCACGGCTTTTCCTGATCTCTGATCCAAAGACTGAGCTTCACCTGTAGGCTCCCAGGACTTCTCTGAGTCTGAAACATGCTGCACCAGCACCCTGCTAGGGATGTAGCTACTGCTCCTCAACCCTGTCTGTTGCCTTCCCTTTTGTAGCCATCCTGGGTGCTGTGGTCAGTTCCTGGTCCCTTTCTGTGCACTCTGCAACCCCGCCGGCACAATCCTGTTGGCATGGATGGCCGGGCCCTTTAAATGTTTGAAATATGATACTGAGCGTGTGCAGCCTGGGATGCCTGAGCATAGGCCAGGACTCCTGGGGCCTATGGAGACGTGGTGTCCACACTGGAGCCTGAATCCAGACGCATTTGGGTTTCGTAACAGAGCAATGCTGTCAACCTTAAAGAGAGCCTGTGCTCCAAACCCCCCCCGATCCAGTGCAAATGCTAAGTGACCTCCTCTGACTGTTTGTTTTTACGTTCAGAATTTAGAAAGGAGGTTTCTGTTAAAAGTTTTTGCTGGGCAATTTTTTTTTGCTATGACCTACTGTCCTGTGATTAATTACAAATAGGATTCTGATTAGCCACTTGTGCATTTTTTGCAAAGATAAGAAATTGACAATGTGACGGAGATAGAACACAGCAGTGGGGCTAATTTCAAAAGCTCCTTCAAATAGCCAGCACAGGCGCAGCTGGCCAAATGGCCCCCTACTGTGCCTCTATGATTCCTGTCAGGATAAATGCAGGAAGCGTGTTCCTGATGACTGATGTGAAAAACAAAGCCCACTCACATCAATAATTTCAGTCCGAGACCAAATATCTGAAACAGCAGCGTCGTTTTATTTGTACACCTGCAGGTGGGTGTAATGTCTGACGCCTCGAAAGGCATTGACAAAATACACACCAAACCCCAATCAACTCTGCAATTTATACATTTTAAATTCCCATATTTTTGTCTCATTTTACTATTTGTCTCTGCTTCACTTACGTCACTCATTTCCTTAAGACTTATCCCACAACTTCTGTTTATCCTGTCTTGTCCGTGACAAACTCTTATCTCTGACTCCCATAAGGGTGTTTGACGTCAGTCTACCGTAGGTTATTGATTAGGCATATCTTTTCTTCTATCAGCATCTATTTCCATCCAGAGGCCACTTTGACCTCTTTAATTAGGGTTTGTTCCTGTGTCTC
>NC_057716.1:24718850-24729297 GCF_004010195.1 Chiloscyllium plagiosum | reverse complement strand
TGTTCCCTGCTTCGCTTACGTCACAGATTTCCTTAAGACTTATCCCACAACTTCTGTTTATCCTGTCTTGTCTGTGACAAACTCTTATCTCTGACTCCCATAAGGGTGTTTGACGTCAGTCTACCGTAGGTTATTGATTAGGCATATCTTTTCTTCTATCAGCATCTATTTCTATCCAGAGGCCACTTTGACCTCTTTGATTAGGGTTTGTTCCTGTGTCTCCGTGTAAGTGGGGAAACAAATGTCTTCCTGTTTGCCCATACATCCACCATTGTTCTGTAATCATGTCTCATGCTAACATATCCTTCCTTTCTTTTTGCTGAATATATATTTTCTCATTCCTGTTCTGTATCAGAATTTATAGTTGCAGAAATAACATTAATTCATTTATATCCCACACTGAGGAGTCCAGAACCAGTGGTAACAGTCTGAGGATGTGAAGTATACCATTTGGGATTAAGGTGAGGAGAATATTCTTCACCTGGAAAGTGTAGAGTCTGTGGATGAAAGGGAGAATGTGGAAGAACAGGGAGAAAGCGGGAACATGGACTATGTTGGATGATCAGCCACAGTCATGTTAATAGTAGACCAAGCTCCGGGACAAAATAGCCTACTCCTGCTCTTAGTTTCGACATTTGTGTGGAGTTTGCAGACCAGAGGAGAGGCTACATCCAAGAAAGTCTCAGGAGAGGAGCCAGACATGTGAGCAATGCTCCCTCCCAAGGTGAGCTGGACCAGAGAGAGGGAGAAAGGGACAGGTCGCTGTAAATAAGTTTGCTATGTTCCTGGTGTATCAGAAGTTCCAGGGGCAGACTTCTGATTGGCACCATGAGTGATAGGGCTTTTGCGCTGTTTTATTTCTCCAGCATCCCAGGGTGGGCAGAGTTTGGGTGGCACAGTGGATGGGGGAGTAGGACATGGAAAGGGAAATCGTGGCCTAGAGGCAGCATCGCTGGACTAATAATCCACTGTCTCAGGCTCATTCCCTGGGACCATGGGTTCAGATCCCCAGGGAATTTAAGATCAATTAACTAATGTGGACTCTAACCCTAATCTGGTGAACATGACAGTCTCATTGAGCGTGAAAACCCCTTTTGATTCATATATACCCTTATGGATGGAAATCTGCCATCCTTATCTGGTTTGGCTTTCACATGACTTGAAACCCACAACAGTGTGGTTGATTCTTAACTGCTCTCTATAATGTAGGGATGGGCAACAGTTGCTAGGTGAGCAAGTGACACCATATCCCAGTAAAATAAAGTATCTCAATGCCTTAAGCCAGGATAATACTAATGGGTGCTTCTCTACATTTGAACTTTACTGTCAGTTATCTAAAGTGAGCCTAGCATGCACACACACAGTTACTCACACACACACAGATATGCTTCACTCTCACACACACACACACACACCAGACACTAGCTCTGTCACACACGTATACATGCGCCTGCACACACGCATTCACACACACGCACACTCACACACACATACACTCATAAACACACATAGTCACATTCACACATACTCATGGTGGTGGCACGGTGGCTCAGTGGTTAGCACTGCTGCCTCACAGCACCAGGGTCCCAGGTTCGATTCCAGCCTCGGGAGACTGTCTGTGTGGAGTTTGCACATTCTCCGGTTTCCTCCCACAGTCCAAAGATGTGCAGGTCAGGTGAATTGGCCATGCTAAATTGCCCATAGTGTGAGGTGTGTTAGTCAGAGGGAAATGGGTCTGGGTTGGTGTGGACTTGTTGGACTGAAGAGCCTGTTTCCGCACTGTAGGGAATCTAATCTCACACATATACAGATTCATGCATGCACACATACACACTCATGCAAGCGTGCGCACACACATACAGTCACATTCACACACACCCTCACATATGCATATGTACACACACACCTACACACAAGTGCACATGCACGTACACACATGCAGTCACATTCTTTCTCTCACACACATACACGCACACACATTTCTAAACACTGTGTCAAGACCATCAGCACTGAATTTCTACACTGACGCAGGAAACACATTGATAAAGAATATCAATTCTCAATTGCTCATGGGATGTGGGTGTTGTTGATTGGGACACACACCTGGATGTAGCTGTATCTTTGTATTGGAAAGCCTCTGAGGTTTAAACTTTGGACCCATCGGTCCTTTTTGCAAGATGCTATGGCGTAAGAACATTTACCTGTGGTAAAGGTATCGAAATATCAGTCCTGTTATTGGCATTCTTCCATTGGAATTTTGAAGGAAGCTCTGTGGCTGTTTCCTGAGACCTCTGCTATTTGGGAAAGGATGGTTTTACTTCCAATTTGAATAGATATTACACAAAATAAACAGATTTCAAGACTATTTTATTAATTAATTTTTATCAGAATTGAGCATACAATGGGAACTGCTGGGTTTAACTTTGCACCAGGAATAATGGTGAAGTTAACTGTATTTATCATTACTTACATGGGATGGTACAGCACAGTAGAGGCCCTTCAGCCCTCAATGTTGTGCTGATCTTTTATCCTACTCTAAGATCGAACTAACCTACATACCCTTCGTTTTACTATCATCCATTTGCCTGTCCAAGAGTCGGTTAAATGTCCCTAATGTATCTGACTCTACCAATGCAAAAACACTGAGATGACACAGCAACATCAGGCAAGGTCTAGGTGTCTTTCTGAGTGGCAACATGAAATAGTGCTGGCCAGTCACTTCATGAAAATGCCATTTCATTATGTGCTACACCATTAGCACTAAATTAATGCAATGACGTTCTGCATTTGCACAGCAGACATGAATTAAATTTAACACAGAGTTAAGTGTGAAATGGACAAAATCTAAGTATGCTTTTAACCTCAGCAAATGTTGATTATTGCCTCTGAATCACTCACATTCAAAGCCATCAGATATTAACTGCTGTTGGGGATTTTTGAAAATGCTTTTAAAATTACCTTTCCATCTGACTCCTCTCTCCCTCTCAATCCAATCGTTTTTTTCTTCTTTATCTGCTTTGAGATTGAAGTCACTCACTCCAATTTATACTTGTATCACAGTCTTTAAAACTGCTAATTTTGTAATCCTTCAATCTGTCTGCTTAAGGAACTTATACAATCATACAGCACAGAAACAGACCCTTCGATCCAACTTCGGTCCATACCGACCATAATCCCAAATTAAACTAGTCCCACCTACCTGCTCCTGGCCCATATCCCTCCAAACCTTTCCTATTCATGTACTTATCGAAGGGTCTTTCAAACTGTACCTGTATCCACCACTTCCTCAGGAAGTTCATTCCATATGCAAACCACCCTGTGTTTAAACAATGTGCCCCTCATGTCTTTTTTTTAAATCTCCCTCCTATCACCTTAAAAATGTTCCCCAAAGTCTTGAAATCCCCCACTCTAGGGAGAAGACACCAACCATTAACCCTGTCTATATCCCTCATGATTTCATAAACCTATAAGGTCACGTCTCAACCTCCTAAGCTCCAATGAAAAACATTCCAGCCTTTCTTTATAACTCAAAACTTCCATGCCCAGCAACATCCTGGAAAT
The DNA here is from genome assembly GCF_004010195.1 of Chiloscyllium plagiosum. Classification (NCBI taxonomy): domain Eukaryota; kingdom Metazoa; phylum Chordata; class Chondrichthyes; order Orectolobiformes; family Hemiscylliidae; genus Chiloscyllium; species Chiloscyllium plagiosum. Next base: position 24,725,736 of record NC_057716.1, on the reverse strand, counting down.
CTGTTCTGAACCCTCCCTAACTTAAATCGGGATAGCAACCTGTAAGTGAGCAGACATGTGGAAATCAGGATATTTCTCACTGAGATGCCTTGTGATATACGTGAAAAGATCATGTCACTTCCAATCGAGGTATCCTTTTAACACCATGATAAGTCTTAATCACTCACTGGCACTGAAAGCTAACTTCTACAAGTGTGGAGTATCATTCCTTCAGCTTTCAATTATGATTGGAAATTTAAAAGAAGTCAAACTTTTTTTTTCTGTCTCTCTTTTATCTCTCTCCTCCATACTCCAACCTGTTTTATTTCTTCTCTTTCTCCAAATGGTTTGACATTACATTAGCTATTCCAACTGAGATTTCCTGGTTTGGACTCTGTGCTGCTCAGTAATGACTCTTCAATCTGATTTGTTAAGGAGATACACATTGACGTGGCCTGGGCACTCAGGTTTCCTGTAAAGTACGTTGGAACTTTCAGTGCAAAAGGCCTCGGGCAGATACAAGTCCCCTAAACAGTTGGTGCCACTTGTTCATCTCTTGACAGTAAAAATGAGGCCCATAATTAAAAATAATGAACCAATTAGCTACAGCGACACTGAAAATTCATTGTTCATGAAGGGAAATTCTCACTCAACCACCAAACATCTGACACAAATCTTTTTATACCTGACTCTCACTTTGAAAGATTAAGCATCTGCTTTTTTTTCCAACATTACCCCACTCAGTTGGCTGGATTTCATTTTTATCAGAAAGGCTTGTCATTCCTATCAAGGTTTTAACTTGACAGATTTGTCAATTAAATCATTCACCTGATGAGTCATCATTTGCGTTGGGCAGATGTATCCTTGGAAGAGTTGAATCTTTGGTGGAAAGCATCTTGTGTGGAGGAAGCTGAACGTTTCTTAGCTAAAGTCCTCTTGTTCTGCTAAACGGTAGCTGACTTTCCCAGCTTTCCAGCAGAAGCTGGCTCAGCAGGAGGGAATGACAATATTAAGAATTTACCTTTAACTTACTCTCTGGACATCAGTCAGGCAGAAGGCCCCTCCCTGCAGTGGGATGATCCCACTTACATTGCGATGTGAGTTGTAACTTAGCAGCTGTACATCATCACTTGATGAAAGTGTTCTGGGAGCAGAGGACAATCCCTGAAGTTATTCAGTATCCCCACCACCCTAGGGGCTAAGTTGTCCTTTTCCCCATTATCACACACTGTGCTTGGGAACGTAAGCGTGATGCCAGAGTGCATTGATGGATTATCGCCCTGTCCGTAATTGCCCTAAACCCTGATAGTGGACGTTTTCTTTTGAATAAAAATGAGTGACTTGCTGGGCCTCTCCAGAGGGCAGCTAACAGCCAGCCACATTGCTGTGGGTCAGGAGCCACATCTAGCCAAGATGGCAGATTCCCTTCCCCTGCAAGACATGGGTGGAGCAAGTGGGCTTAGGCGACAGTCTGGTTGCTTTGTGGAGATGATTACTTTTTAATGATTTGAAACATCGGGGTTTGGGTGGGGGGGGGGTAATAGGGTAGTGAGGCTGTCTTGAGGTTGAAGCCATCCAAAGTATGTGTTTGAGCGACGTTGACAGGTCAGAGCAGTGGGAACTTTGCTATGGAAAGATCTGGACTGACTTGAGGTGGGGGAGTGATCCTGTTAGATGGTAAAACCAGGAGTCACCAAATAACAAAAAAGGCCTTGGTCCCAAATTTGACACAACTCGCGAGCTACTTGAAAACGGGACAAGGAGATTTGTGCCAAAAGCGGGCAGCTGAATGGGTTTTAACTGAGTTACTCTAGGGACTGAGTTGAACTTGGTGAGGTTTTTGAGAACAAAATGGAGGGGGGAGGAGAATCACTGAATGTCATTCTTTGAAACACTGAGCGCCAATCAGTTTATATTTTTCTTTCCTAAGTGTCTTCATGCGTCTCCAGTTGTTTCTGTGAAGTCTCCGAGTTTGATCAGGGGAAATCAGAGACACCACTGGTCATTTTGTTTTTTTTTTCGTTTCCCATCCCTCCAAAGTGGCATTTATGTGCTGCCTGCTCGCTTTTAACTTTCGCCTGGGCTCAGCTATGCTCGGACTCTCCTCTAGCCTAGAGTTACAACAGCCAGTCGCAAGCAAGCCTAAGTCAAATTTCTTTCTGTGAATTTGTCACTTGGAATGATACATCAAAGTGCAGCGGAATAAGTTTAAGCTGCGGATCTGTCTCTGTAAAATGCTTTCTTTCTGTACAGCATTTTCTTAAAAAAAAAATCCAGCAGGAGTAAAGCTTTCTTGGGGAGCCCAGTTAATTACACGCGAGTCGTATTGAGTTAGTTAATTTTCTTTCTAATGAGGTTAGTATTACTTTTTTTGGAATAATCTACATGAAGGAAAAGAAAAAAAAACACAATTGTGTGTTCAAAGCGAGAAAGCAGTTTTGTTTTAAAGAAAATGCAGCCTTTACTTTTGGCTTGTCTGTATGGAGTTTATCTGTTGACCGTGTTGCTTTAAAGTATACTTTATTTTTCCCTCTATACAGTGAGCTTGGCCACTAACAGGCTAATAGGTGCAGTGGCAGGGACCATTCTGGCTCTGGGGGTGATATTTGGAGGAACAGGGTGGGGAATAGAGTAAGCATCCTTCTCGGTCTCAGAGTTTTGGTATTGGTGCCAGTGTGTGAGGTATCTGTATGCATCTGAGGCCTTTCTGTGTGTCGTCTTATTGGCTTTGTGTCAGTGTGGTCGATTGTATTTCTGCGTCATGTGATTTGACCGTGTCTGTGTTCTGTGGTTTTGCTCATGTAGTGTTGAAACCCTCTCCTTTCTGGGACATGTGGGGCATGAGAGAGAAAAGAATTGGGGAAAAGATGCAAAAAAAACAAAATACCAGAGCAGAGACGTTGCATACTGGAAGTTTCTTTTCATTCTGCTTTTAAATGGTGAAGGCCTAACAGGTTTCTTTACAGCCAGGTCTGGCCCTTCATTGAAGCCTGTTTGACAGGGTTGAGTCTCTTGTTAAAAGGTCATGGATCTCAAACCCTCTCTTAAGCTTGAGTCAAGTAGCTAGCTGCCATGTCAAGGAGGCATAGCAAACATACAGAGTCAATACAAATGGGGTGCCCCAAAATTGATCTGAAACATTGCAGTTATCCAGATGACCTCCTTCAAATCACACGGGCAGTGTCTGCACACGGAAATTGGATGAATTGAGGGCACAGAGCCTTTCACATGCTTTTTGATCAAATCCAACTTGCTGTCTGCCCTCTCGGTTGGCACTGCCATGTGACCACTGGATACAGAAATTGCATCAGAGTGGGGTTGGCACCTCCGCAAAAGATGCCCGCTCTTTTGGCACCAGTTGGCACTCAAGTTTACAAAGCCGGTTCTCGACAGCAGAACAGAGAAATAAAATTGGAGAGCGAGATGGGTTGGTAACCTGCTGACTTGATTTGATTTGCTTCTCGTTAATTCTGTCAGCTGATGGCGGTTGAGAGGAATGCCATCACCAACTGGGCACGATCAGGCCAGCTGAAATTACTGCCAAAGGGAAACGCTAGCCCTGCCCTACAGCAGTTGTTACTGTCGAAATGGCTACACTTCCAACGGGTTTGTAGCACCCTGTAAACTGATCCCAAATGTAAGTCTTGGCCAAACCTCCTGCACTTGCAAATTACCTCTGAGGGCTACAGAATGGTCATGGTGGCAACTGTGTTTGCGATTTTAGATTTGTTCGAAAGAGTGCTCTTCCCAGCTAGTTAGTTGCCAGGGATAGATTATCACAACGGGCCAGGGCATGTGTGTAAGTAGGTCCCTGTCTTTATTTAAGGATCTGTGCCTTCAGTTCTGAGGGCATTGTGGTACTGGTGAATCAGTACTTGGAGAGGTTTACCTGCACCGGGCCTGTGATTGTGTACACTCCAACATTGTTAGCTCGTGGATCCTCCAGGCTTGAGCTCTTTTAACAAATATTTTCATTTATTATTGACTCCACGTTAATGGTGAACTGATGAACACCCTTTTAAAAGAAATGCTACTTAGTTGAGTTGGTACAAAACCTGCTCAGGTAGTTAGTACACATTAAACCTTCAACAAGAAGCAAACCTTCAAGAATGAAAATTAAGTACCGTCCTAACCTGTTGAAGTATTGAATTGGAGTATAAAGAGGTTGGCCTCTTGCTTCACCTCCTGTTATCCCAGTCTCCTCCCTTCTCCTTGGCCTTTTTTTGATCCCTCCTCTTCTCTCTCTCAATCTCCCCATCTCCCATCTCCACTCTGTCATTCCCTTACTCTCTCTCTCTCTCTCTCTCTCCTTTCTATTCCTCCTTTCCCTGTAGAAAATACCAGAACTGATTTGGCACCACATATCCACAGTTGTACAGCTGTCTTTGGGCACCATAGCTAAACACCGCGTTCATCTCAGAACTTACCACACACCTAACTGTCCGAATTTGTCTTCCTTTAGAGTGAGGCCTTGGTGTTTTCATTTACTTAACAATTCCTTTTTTTTTGCATGGTGTAGTCTTTTAGTAATGAAGTGATGAAAGTTTGTTATTCACTAATTTCTAATTAGCATGAATAAAAATTGTTTTCCCTCAAGTGCGACCTTGGTGATTGGTTCTGACGCTGTTTCTTCCCATGATCCTTTGTCACAGGTCCTAGTGCAACCAATCTTATAATAGGGTCCATCGCAGGCGCCATCCTGGTGGCTGCTATTGTCCTTGGGGGGACAGGATGGGGTTTTAAGTAAGCAATGTCGCATGTCTTATCTTCAATAGCTGTGGCACTACTCTCTGCTTACAACACCAAGTTTCGAGGTCCTGCTACAAGACCCAAAAAAATTCATAATTCTGGCTGAAAGACCACCGCTTAACCTGAAGGGGCAGCGTTGAAAAATGTGCCACCTTTTATTCCCATTTCTCTCTGTGACAAAAATGATTCTGGCCGTAAGAGAGAAATGTTCTTTCTGCATCCTGTCAGTCTGCAGCAGAACCACAGACAATTTGGACTGGCCTAGCTCAAAGCTTGAAGTGCATGTTTTATTAAGTATATTTTTATATTATATATATATTTATAAAACTTGTGTCATTTTCTGATATCCCAGAGTGCTTTGCACGAGCAGCACATGTGCAAAGTGTTGATGTGCTGGTCCATTGTCAGCAGTGGGAAGGAGGCAGGGTTGGTTGAGTTGGATTACAATTTGCCATGATACTACTGGATTTAGATGGGTTGGGAGAGACCTGTTGGGAGAGGATATTTGGAAATGGATCAACACGCAATTTGTCTCGAGTGCTTCCGTCTGTATTCCGGTGATTTCCCAATCAAGTGGCACTCTCCTAGCCTTTCCAAAGTTGTAGCTCAATGTTCCTTCAGTCTTCCACCCCTTAATGCAGTGTTCACACGCAAAAGTAAGACTTGATGAAGAGGGAATCGGGTAGGGGCTCGTATTCGGATAATATCCCTTTCCTTAGAAGATGTACTGCCTTCACTGGTTATTATGGTTTTGAAAGCCTTGTGATTATTTTAGCTGATTTTCGGTCAGGGTGTGATTGGTATGATTAGTGATGAAAAAAAAATCACTATCTCCATCAAAGCAAGCCAGTGACGACTTTCCGGCTTTGATCTTCAAGCTCGCATTAATAAAGGGAATCAATTTGATTTCCAAGGCGATACCCCAGGGGTGCACTTTTGGGCTGGAGTCTGCACACCCCGCTCCCTCCCAGTGTTGGTGGCCTAGAGATTGAGGCATGCACGCAAATTCCAGCACTGTCCAAGACCTGTCTCCTGTTTTATAGTAGGGGGGGGAAAGGATGTCAGGGAGCAGGTTAATGGGCCTCGTTTACCTGAGCTTCTTTTGTACCCAGGATTTGGAAGTAGGTGCCTGAACCAAGGTAGACTGGCAGCCTTTAGTGCATTGGGTGGTGTTGGGCAAGAGGGAATAGCCCACCTATGCGTGTCCGTTGTATTTCCCCCTCCCCACCAAAACAAGGTCATTCATTACCCCACTACAGGCCCCTCAGACCCATCCTGTGCACTAAGTCCTTCTAGCTAGGCCCCTTCGGTGATACCCTGGTCTTATCTTGACGTCCAGTTTTCTTTAGCTCTCATCGTTCAGGAGTAGCTTGTAATCCCGGCGGAAGTTTCACCTCCAGGCAGTTAACGCTGTTTCCAGGGCTGGTGAGTTGGGTGAGATTTGGTGAATGCAGAACCAATTAAGTCCAGCCCCTTGATTATATTTTATTAAGCAATACACAGTTTATAAAACAGTTAGCATTAACAGCTGTATACAGAGAAACAGCAATTTTACAAGGGAGAGGAGCAGCAAGGCCAGGCCCCAAACCCTACCGTTCAACCAGCTTTCAGGGAAATGAGGACAAACCTCAAACCTCAGTTTCAATCATTACAAAACAGTAACAATGGCATTTGTATATATAAAACAGTCCAATTACATAAAAAACAGTGCATAAAATACAGACCCCCACAAGCCCCCCGTCCCTCTGACCTTCCTGCCACGCTAAGGCAGCCCGCCCCTATGCACCTTCCCACTCTCGGTCCGCCCCATGCCCCTTCCGGCTCTCGGTCCACCCTGACACACCTATCCAGCCCCATGATATTAAGCAGCGAGTTAACAGGCTCGGGTGAGCCTCAAACCCCCAATTCGTCCATCAGGTTACAGGTGAATGCCTTAGTCGCTCGGTTACCTGCAGCATCCTCCTGCAAGAGGGAGCAAGCTGTGGGAGCAGAAGTGACACTGTCAGGCTGAGAGCTGCATGAGCTGGGCTATTTTAAGTAATATTTCCACCTTCTCAGGAAACCCCATTCAAAGATTGCAAAGGCATTTGATTGAGCAGTAGACTCTCAAAGCTGGGTGGAGTATTACCTTAGATGACTAGGGCGTGGTACAAAGTAA
>NC_057716.1:24717665-24718350 GCF_004010195.1 Chiloscyllium plagiosum | reverse complement strand
TCCCACCATGTTACCACTATCCCACCGCGTTACCCAGACTCCCACTGCGTTATCCACTGTCCCACCGCGATACCCACGCTCCTACCGCGTTACCCACTATCGCACCGCGTTACCCACTATCACACCGCGTTTCCCACTATCCCATCGTGATACCCACTATCCCACCACGTTACCCACTAGCCCACCGTGTTACCCACTATCCCACCATGCGCTCACAATCCTACCGTGTTACCCACTATCCCACCGTGTTACCCACTATCCCACCGTATTACCCACTGGCCCACTGCGTTATCCACTGTCCCATTGTGTTATCCACTGTCCCTCCGCGTTACCCACTATCTCACTGTGTTACCCACTATCCCACCATGTTCCCCACTATACCACCGTGTTACCCACTATTGCACCGTGTTACACACTATCCCACCATGTTATCCACTGTCCCACCGAATTACTCACTATCCCGCCGTGTTACCCACTATCCCACCGCGTTACCCACTATACCACCGTGTTACCCACTATCCCACCATGTTATCCACTGTCCCTCCGAATTACTCACTATCCCACCTGTTACCCACTATCGCACCGTGTTACCCACTATCGCACCGTGTTACCCAATATCGCACCGTGTTATCCACTGTCCCACCGTGTTATCCACTGTCCCACCGTGTTATCCACTGTCCCACCG
>NC_057716.1:24716340-24717379 GCF_004010195.1 Chiloscyllium plagiosum | reverse complement strand
TTACCCACTATCCCACCGCGTTACCCACTATCGCACTGCATTCCGCACTATCCCACTGCGTTAGCCACTGTTCCACCGCATTACCCACTGTCCCACCGCATTTTCCACTATCCCACCGCGTTACCCGCTATCCCACCGTGTGTCACACTATCCCACCGCGTTATCCACTATCCCACCGTGGTACCCACTATCCCTCTGTGGTACCCAGTATCCCACCGTGTTACACACTATTCCACCGTGGTACCCACTACCCCACCGTGGTACCCACTATCCAACCGTGTTACACACTATCCCACCATGATACCCACTATCCCTCCACGTTCCCCTCTATCCCACCGCTATACCCACGATCCTACCGCGATACCCACTATCCCACCACATTACCCACTATCCCATCGTGTTACCCACTATCTCACTGTGTTACCCACTATCCCATCGTGTTACCCACTATCCCACCGCGTTACCCACTATTCCACTACATTACCCACTATCCCATCCTGTTACCCACTATCCCACCGTGTTACCCACTATCCCACCGTGTTACCCACTATCGCACCGTGTTACCCACTATCTCACTGTGTTACCCATTATCCCATCGTGTTACCTGCTATTCCACTGCCTTACCCACTATCCCATCGTGTTACCCACTATCTCACTGTGTTACCCACTATCCCATCGTGTTACTCACTATCCCACCGTGTTAGCCACTATCGCACCGTGTAACCCACTATCCCATCGTGTTACCCACTATTTCACTGTGTTACCCACTATCCCACCGTGTTACACACTATCCCACCGTGGTACCCACTATCCCACCATGTGACCCACTATCCCACCGCGATACCTATTTTTCCACCGTTTGCCCACTATCCCTCCGTGTTACCCACTATCCCACCGCGATACCCACTATCCCACCGCGATACCGACTATCCCATCACGATACCCACTATCCCATCGCATTACCCACTATCCCTCCGCGTTACACACTATCGCACCGCGTTACCCACTATCCCACTGCGTTACCCACTATCCCACTGCG
>NC_057716.1:24694460-24716333 GCF_004010195.1 Chiloscyllium plagiosum | reverse complement strand
CCCACTATCCCACCATGTTACCCACTGTCAAACCGCGTTTCCCACTATCCCACCGCGATACCCGCTATCCCACCACGTTACCCGCTATCCCACCGTTTTACCCACTAACCCACCATGGTACCCACTATCACCGTTTTACCTACTATCCCACCACGTTACCCACTATCCCACCGTGTTACCAACCATCCCACCACGTTACCCACTATCCCATCACTTTACCCACTATCCCACCATGTTCCCCACTATGCCACTGTGTTACCCACTATCCCACCGCATTACCCACTATCCCACTATTCCACCGTGTTACCCACAATCCCATCGTGTTACCCACTATCCCATCGTGGTACCCACTATCCCACCGTGTTACTCACTATCCCACCGCGGGTCTCACTATCCCACCATGTTACCACTATCCCACCGCGTTACCCAGACTCCCACTGCGTTATCCACTGTCCCACCGCGATACCCACGCTCCTACCGCGTTACCCACTATCGCACCGCGTTACCCACTATCACACCGCGTTTCCCACTATCCCATCGTGATACCCACTATCCCACCACGTTACCCACTAGCCCACCGTGTTACCCACTATCCCACCATGTTATCCACTGTCCCACCGAATTACTCACTATCCCGCCGTGTTACCCACTATCCCACCGCGTTACCCACTATCCCAAGGTGTTACCCACTATCCCACCACGTTACCTACTATCCCACCATGTTACCCACGATCCCACCGTATTTCCCACTATCCCACCGCGTTACCCATTATCCCACCGTGTTCCTCACTATCCCACCATGTTCCCCACTATCCCACTGTGTTACCCACTATTGCACCGTGTTACACACTATCCCACCATGTTATCCACTGTCCCACCGAATTACCCACTATCCCACCTGTTACCCACTATCGCACCGTGTTACCCACTATCGCACCGTGTTACCCAATATCGCACCGTGTTATCCACTGTCCCACCGTGTTATCCACTGTCCCACCGTGTTATCCACTGTCCCACCGTGTTACCCACTATTGCACCGTGTTATCCACTGTCCCACCGTGTTACCCACTATCCCACCATGTTACCCACTATTGCACTGTGTTACCCACTATCCCACCGTGTTCACAACTCTTTGCAGTTGCCATGCCGCACTGTGTTGCATCGAGATGGCATACTTCCTAATATCTCCTTAGTTGGCTTGCTGTTGCAGTTTGTTTTATGTTGCTCCTGTGCAGCGCCTTGGGACAGTTTGTTACATTCCAGGCTGTATATAAATGCAAGTGGTTTGATCTCCGGGTGTGTGGAAACTCTCCGTGTGGGTGTCAACATCAGTAATTCCAGTGAATTGATGGTGACTGGGGTAGACAGGAGTGGACTGTCAGGGAGCACTGTGTTTCCTGCTTCCCCCACTGCTCACTCCTGACCAACACTGCTGAATATCTGCCCTTTCCTGGTCCTTGATATTGGCAATTAAACGTGCAAACTGGACTATTCTTCACAACCTTACAGGTTTAGTACACATCACTACAGTTGTGTAGGACCATAAACCGGTACGGACCTTGTTCAGAGTGGTTTGGTACATAGTGCAGTATTTAATAATATTTTACGTTAGGTTTGAATCACACTGAGAGGACAGAGCAGAGCAAGCTTCTTCTAATTACTGATTACTGGGACTGAGCCTGTTGCATGCTGACGTAGAGTCATCACAGAGATGTACAGCACAGACAGAGACTCTTCAGAGTCCACGCCAACCAGATAGTCTAAATTAATCTAGTCCCATTTGCTGCCATTGTCCTCACGTCCCTCTAAACCTGTCCAATTCATGTCCCCATCCAGATGTCTTTTAAATGTTATAACTGTAAAACCCCCCCCACCCCCACACAAACACTTGGCAGCTTGTTCCATATACACACCTCCCTCTGTGTGAAAAGGTTGCCCTTTGGATCCCTTTTATATCTTTCCCCTCTCACCCTAAACCTATGCCCTCTAGTTCTGGATTCCCCTACCAGAGGGAAAGGACTTTGTCTATTTATCCTATCCATGCTCCTCATAATTTTGTAAACCTCTATAAGGTCATCCCTCAGCCTCTGACACTCCAGGGATAACAGCCCCAGCCTATTCAGCCTCTCCCGATAGCGCAAATCCTCCAACCCTGGCAACATCCTTGTAAATCTTTTCTGAAACCTTTCAAATTTAACAACAACTTTCCTATAGCAGGGAGACCAGAATTGCACACAGTATTCCAACAGTGGCCTAACCAATGTCCTGTACAGCCGCAACATGACCTCCCAACTCCTGTACTCAATACTCTGACTGATAAAGGAAAGCATACCAAACGCCTTCTTCACCATCGTATCTCCCTGCGACTCCACTTTCAAGGAACTATGCACCCACACCCCTAGGTCTCTTTGTTCAGCAACACTCCCCAGGGCCGTACTATTAACTGTATAAGTCCTATGCTGTTTGGTCTTATCAAAATGCAACCTCACAGTTATCTAAATTAAACCCAGCTGCCATTTCCCAACTTGTTGGTCCATCTGATCAAAGTCCCATTGTGCTCTGAGATAACCTTCTCTGCTGTCTGTGCGCCACCCATTTTGGTGTCATCTGCTGTAAGAGCGGGAAATACTCCATTCCAATCCCCACTGTCTACAGCATGATGCAGCTGCCGAGACATGGGAGTAAATTTAGGAAATATAGCAGGAAAATTACACACAGCAAGGACTAATAAATACTAGTGAATTCATGATCAGATAATCCCCTTTCACTATTGTTGGTTGAGGGATGGATATACCCTTCTACAGAATGTTGCCAGTGTCCACTCGAGAAGGCAGCGAGGGGCTTAGTTTATTGTCTTCCAACAAATGGCATCTCAAACAGTTCAATGTTCCCTCAATACTACACCTTGTGCTCAAGCCTCCAAAATGGGACTTGAACCCATAACCTTTTGATTCCAACTTGAGAAAACACTGTCCGCTCATCATTGCTGCCACATGGATTGAAGATGCAAGGCAGTGTCTCTCTGTGCTACAGACTCATCATATTCTGCCTCCTGAAGCAAGAACTGGACAATACCCAAGTTTGGGCTGACAAGTGGCAAGTAATATTCATGACACGCAAATGCAAAGCAATGACCGTCTTCAACACAGAGAGAACCAAACCACCATCCCTTGAAATCCAATGGCATTACCATCACTGAATCCCCCACTATTGACCAGAAACTGAACTGGACCAGCCATGTAAATGGCAGTGCTTACAAGAGCAGCTCAGCGGCTAGGAATCCTGCAGTGACTAATTCACCTCCTGACTCTTCAAAGTCTGTCCACCATCTACAAGGCACAGGTCAGGAGTGTGATGGAATATTCCCCACTTGCCTGGATGAGTGCAGCTCCAACAACACTCAAGTAGCTTGATACCAACCAGGACAAAACAGCCTGTCTGACTGGCACTACGTCTGTAAGCATCCACTCCTTCCACCACCCACGCTCAGTAGCAGCAAATTTGTGTCATTGACAAGATGCACTGCAGAAATACAACTTCTTAGACAGCATCTTCCAAGCTCATGACCACTTCCACCTGGAAGGTCAAGGGCAGCAGATACATAGGAACCCCAGCAGCTGCAAGTTCCCCTCCAAGCCACTCATGTAGTCATTTACCTGGCCTTATTTCAGTCAGCACATCCGAAAAAGTCGACTTGGTTAGTCAGATGTTACATCCTGGATGCTGGCAATTATTGTTAAGAGAGGCAGAACCGATACTCACGAAGACAGTGTGACACATTAATACTTTATGATGCTTCTTTTAGATCCCATCTCACACCCAGCTCCACTTGGCCATATTACCTTAGTCTTCAGCAACTTTCATTGATCATCCAACAACTTGAATATAGAGTTGCCTTCCAAGGTCTCGTGTCTCTCCGTCTTTTCCAGGAACATGACTCCCACCTTCTCAACTCTCCGTGCCATTCCTTGGAGCTTCTTGTGCACCTCATCTCCTTTCTCCTGTTGCCACTCGCCGAGTGGTTGTGAAAGTGTCAACTAGAGGTCCTTCTTCTCAAGTTCCTCAGTGGGATGTGGACATCGTTGGCTGGCTCAGCATTTATTGTTCATCTCCAGTTGCCTTTGGCAAGGTGGTGCTGCTCTCTGGTCTGCGGGAGGTAGGCACCAGGATTTTTATTCAGCCGCACTGAAAGAACAAGTGATACATTTCTGAGTCAGGATGGTGAGTGGCTTAGAGGCGATCTTGCTGCTGGCAATGTTTCCATGTATCTGCTGCCCTTGGTCTTATGGAGGGTAGAGGTCATGGGTTTGAAAGGTGCTTTTAAATGAGCTTTGGAGAATTGCTGCTTCAGTGTTGTTGGAGCTTTGGGCAGGTTGAGAGTACCAGAGATATGGAGTGTTCAATCATGGTCCTCACTTTCACTTTCTGGGTGGTGGGCAGGCTTTTAGGAATGAAATGGTGAGTTACTGACCACAGCAGTCACAGTCTCTGACCGTCTCTTGGAGGCACAGTGTATATATATGATTCTGATCAATCGGATGTTGATGGTGGACGTGGAATTCAGCGATGGTAATGCACCTCAAGTTAGGTTCTCTCTTGTTAGAGAGCATAGACTTCCTTCAGCGTGGAAGCAGGCCATTTGGCCCATCAAGTCCACATCAGCCCTCCAGAAAGCATCCCACCCAGACCCACTCCTACCCTATCCCTGTAACCTTGCATTTCCCAGTGCCAATTAGCCTATCCTGCCCATCCCTGGACACTATGGGCAATTCAGCATGGCCAATCCATCTAACCTGCACATTTTTGGATTGGGGGAGGATATCGGAGCACCCACCCAGACATGGGGAGAATGTGCACACTCCAAACTCGAGTTGCTCTAGTCTGGAATCGGACCAAGGTCCCTGTGCTAACCACTGGGCCACCATGCCATTCCAAAGATGGTCACTGCTTGCTACTGGTGTGTCATGCTATTACTTCCCACTTGTCCCTAAGCTTGAATGTTGTCCAGGTCTTGCAGCCTACAGTCATGGACTGCTTCGGTATCTGAGGAGTTGTGAATGTTGCTGAACATTGTGCTGTCATCGGCGAACATGCCCACTTCTGACCTTATGGTGGAGGGAAGGTCCTTGATGAAGCAGCTGAACATGGTTGGACATGGGACACTACCCTGAGGAACTCCTACAGAGATGTCCCGGAGCAGAGGTGACTGACCTCCAACAACCACAAATGTTTGCTTTACTGCCCAGGTATGACTCCAACCAGTGGAGAGTTTCCCCCAGTTCTCGTGACTTCAGCTTTGCTCAAGTTCCTTGATGCAACACTCGATTAAATACTGTTTCGATGTCTGAGGTAGCCCCTCCCATGTCTCCTTTGCAAACCGGGTTCTTTTAGCAGTGTTTGGGCCAAGGGTACAATGAGGTCTGGATCTGAGTGGCCCTGGCGGAACCCAAATGGAGCATCAGTGAGCAGTGTTTCTGAGTGAGTGCTGCCCACTGTCACTGACATTTCCCCTCAAATTGTTGGCATTTGAGAGCTGACTGCGACAAGGATAATTAGCCAGGTTGGATTTATTTTACTTTTTTCATGATTGGACCCCTACGTCTGCTTTTGTTTTTGGGCATCCATATTCTTGGTGATTGCTCACTTTGAATTTGCACCTTAGAAAGATTGGGCGATGGCATTAAGTGTCTTTGAGGTGAGAGAGAGAGAAGGTCAACACATGACATCTCGATGACCCTTGAGGAGTTTTGGCCAGAGCTACCAACTACCACAGGCTGTGGAGTTGAACAGGTGATTCCCACATACCTCACCTCAAACAAGCTGAAACATTGTTGCGTCACCAGTTCCACACAACATCCGGATTTGGGATTCTACCTCCGGCAGAAGGTAAGGTTTCCCGCGCTGTGAAGTCCCTTGAGACACATGGAGGAAATGCTGAACTCCTCCCACAATCAATAGCGCATCGAAAATTGTAACCCACAACCCAGCCCATTCACCCCGTCGTCCCTGTGCATGCTGGCCCTGCCTGGGTCCCCATCAGACAGAACTTTGATTGCAAATCATTTCAGGAGCTCCTGTTTACCTTTGTAATCTCCTCCAACCCTACAACCTTCTGAGGTCCCTGCATTCCTCTGATTCTAACCTCTCATACTCCCTGATCCATTGTCCTTCAGCTACCTCAGTCCTGAGCTCCTCAATTCTCTGCCAAACTCTTTTCACCTCTTTATTCTCTCCCCCCCCCTTTAAAATATTGCTTGATGCTAGTGATCCTTTCTGCTGTTTGGCGTCAGTGTCAATTTTGTTTTGATTGGTAATGATCTTGAGAATTGTCTGAAGGTGTTGTTGATGTATAACTGCGTTTTTTTTAAAAGAAAAATCTTTCATGGGTTTGGGTACTACTCAACAACATTTGCTGTCCATCCCTAATACTGATCAACTCACCCAGCTATTTCAGAGAACGGTTAAGAGTCACCACATCGTTGTGGGTCTCAATTCACATGTAGGTCAGACCAGGTAAGGAGGACAGATTTCCTTCTGTAGAGGGAATTATGGGTTTTCAATGACAGTCAGTAGCCATTGCCAAGATTGGGTTTCAGTTCCTGATTTATGAGTTGCATTGAGATTCCACCGGTGGTGAGATTTGAAACCATTGCCCCATAGTATCAGCCTCAGCGTCTGAACTGTTGGCCTGATAACATTAGCATTCCCCACCGGCTGCCAAGTTTGTTTTTAGGGAAGCAAATGGGTTTGCATCCAGTCACTGCCATACTCCGAGAAGCAGCTAGTTAGCATATCCCGTCCTGTGTCTGTCATGTCCCAGTTGGTAGTGTTTCATCTGAACGTGGATTAGAAAGTTAAGGTTTTCCAGCAGGTGAGGAGCTTCTCCCTTGTACCTAATCCCTAATTGCACTTGTTGCAAAGTTCCTGCGTTAAACCTACTGAGGTGCCTTGTACCATGGTTTACTCTCCTCTGCATTGACAAAGGTGTGTCCCCAGCAGCCTCAAGCCTCATCACATGGCTCGGAGCCTCCAGGTTGTTGATTCATGGGGTGACCCTCTATCTGGCTGCTCCATGGCTCACACACCAGGTGTAGCTGGTTACAGTCTCTCCAGCTATGGCAGCTGTTCCTCAATGGGCAGCTCACTCACCTCTGACTCTTAAGATTGTGGGTTCAAGCCCCACTCTAGTGACTGGTGCACAAAATCTACATTGATACTGTCAGTGTACCCAAGGGACTGTTAGAGTTGTCTGTTGGAATAGGTCTTGCTACTGCCAGGGACTGTGCCGGAGGGTGGCTGTGTATTTTGTGAGAGTGGGAGAATCTGAGAGAACCAGACTGGGAGAGTTAGTGAGTGGTAAACTGTGAGAGGGGGAAACTGTGAGAGAGAGAGAGAGACAGTCTGTGACAGCGGGGATTTGTGAGGGGACAAACACAGATATGAGAACTCCGAATGTCACGGTGGTTATGGGCAGCCTAAGAGCTTGGAGCCCCAATGACTCCACCCCCTTCGGGTCACGACCCTTCACTTTGGGAGACCCCGTCTCAGGCAATCCTTTGAGATTAAGCATGACTTGCTTCCCCTCCATTGGGATGAAGTGAATGCAGGTGGTGGTTAGAGGGATCGATAACTGTGGTGTTTGCAGTTTTGTTCAGTCTGCCTTACACCTCGACCATGCCTTGGCACAATCCTCATAAAGTCCATGTGTCTGGTGCCTTTGCCAACGAGACTTCTCGGCTTCGTCTTTTCCGTGATCTGAATCAGTGTTCACCATCTCAGAACAATGGTGAGATGGGCGGTGCCTTGTGGAGCGGATGTGTATTTTGGTCATAGTAATGGTGCAAGTATTGCCGTGTCTATGTGGTGAGATTAAAAAAAAATGGCTATCTTTGGCCAAACCTGCAGTAAGAATACGAGATGTATGCTTCAGGCATAGAGCGCACTTGCTGTTCTCGTTGTTCTGTCTAGCCACCTCTAACTCTGTGAGGGCATTTCAATCACTGTCTACCAAATGGGAGGGAAAGCACCAAGAAGTGGAGGGAAGTAACTAAATAGGTCTCTAATGTCTGAGTACAAACCTCCTGCAATTATTATTATTATACCTAGAGTGACCAACTCTCCTCGTGTATATTCCTGGAAGTTTCAACCACGCCCCACCTGAAAAGCCTTCTCCATTGATCTAACCAGCGTGCTCATCCCTGTGGACACCATTGTCCTGATGTCAACTGGGAAGTACACTATCCCTTCAGGGCTCCATTGGAATATCATGAGCAGTCGATCAGCCATTCCTCTTGCTGACTCCCACTCCTGTATGTTGTTTATAACTGTTTATAACAAGAGTGTTCCAAGAAAGTGAAAACTAAAAGGCACACATTCTATCTTGTGTTGCTCACAACAGTGTTCCGGGGATGAGTGTTCAACTCCTGGAATGTCCTGTACAATCACGGAGAGTTGGCAACTCTAGGTGTCATTAGAGTGGTGAGCTCTCATGACTGTGAGAGAGGGTAGCCGTAAGAGTTAAGCTCTAACTCCCGGTTGTCCACATAGTTTGTGACCTCTGGTATACTGTTTGTGTGGGAGCACACACTCTACTGGTTTCTCCTAGGTTCATTTTGCATGCCATTTCTATTGGTCCTGGGCATGTTTTGGAAGGAAGAGAAAACAACAGCAGGTTGAGATGCCTTAGCATGAGGCCTTGCTTATATGCCCCACATCAAGCCAGACTTTGGGGAGGTTGGAGCACACCCTTATATCCATTGCTTTGTGATGTCTTGCTGTTTTTTTTCCCCCATGAAGGAATAAGCTTTATTTCCTCCCTCTTTTCCACCATCTCCTCCTCCTTCCTTCCCCTTCTTCCTTGAGAGAATGGACAGCCCAGTGCCGGCAAGAGCCAATTATAGTCCGTGATGGGAGGAAAGTAGGCCGGAAGCTGTCCCGAATCCCGTAAATCTCTTGAAGTGTAACAGTCACGGCTCTGTCCATTTTCCCAGGGTGTCACAGTAAGTGTGTTGTGTAAGTGTAACCCCTAGCCTGTTCTGCTCGGCTGTGCTCTGGTTCTGCACGGACCCCTCAAGTCTAAAGCTTTCCACTAGAACGAATCAAAGGCTGGGAGTTTGGATGTTGTGCGGGGCAGTGCCCCTTTGTCGCAGAGAGAAATGGCTTGGCCTGGCGATTTGAGCCGAGGAGCGAGGGTAGGGCAGGACGAGATACCTCCCAAACTAGCGTGACCCTGTTGGCGTTCTGAGTTGTGCCAATGGGAATGGAGGGCACGGGTCCAATGTCTGGCACATGCTTGGGTGAGCTGCTGCGCCACACTCAGCGGGGAGGAGCAGGAAATCAGAGGGACTTTGTCCAGGCATGGTTGAACCCTCCCAGCACCTACCTGCCTGCCAACTTAGACCTAACCAAGGCTGAGGTGGGGCAGCATAGCGCAGGGAGGGGTGGTGAGTGGGGAGGGAGGGAGCCTGAGGCTGACTCATTTCAGTCAGGTCAGAGATCCAGTTGAAGCCCTGTATCCCTGTATCCTCTCCAGGGGAATGCTGATGCAATTGTGACAATTATCCGAAGCTTTAGAATGAGGAGCCCGTGTGCTTAGGGCAGCACATCAGGGAGATCCCGCGTGCCGTGACTAATGATCTTTTCTTCTCCCCCCCCCCCCCTTCCCCCCACCCCCAACACCCACCCTTCCACCTACTCTCCCCTCATCCTTCCTCCTCTCCACCTCTGCTTCCTGCTGCACCCTGCAAGAAATGTCAAGAAGCGAAGATATGATCCAAACCAGGCTGGGGCGATTTGAAATGGTGGTGGAGGTGTGGGGGGAAAGAGGCCAATGGTGGGGACGGAGGGTGTGTGCGGGCTGGAGGGTGGGGGGAGAGGGAGCGATCTCATCGCCTGTGGATTCTGGGAACGGCTGCTGAGCGTCAAACTCCTCGAGGAAGGAAACACAACGAGCAGAGCGACAGGACCAGAGCTCCCGGGAATGTCAGGTTGACTCGAGATCTTCCCCTCCCCTCTCGCGGCGAGGGGGGGGGGTGGAGGCAGCTGGGCCTCCTTCACCTCCTCAACCCCCTCGATAATTCCCCCTTCCCGCTCCCACCCCCGACCACATCAGAGAGAAATAAGAGCCACACACAAGACAATAGGATTCCCACTTCATGGAAAAGTCCACTTGCAGCGTGGAGGGAGGCACACGGTCCTGAGGCATTGGCTGCACATCAGTTCATCGTTTGTTTCGTCCGCCTCTCCCTGTTTTTACTTCTCCCATCTCGGCGTTCTCCGTCCGGAGGGTACCCGCATGGAAAATAAACTTTAAAACGAAAACTCCAGGTGGGGAAAAGAACTGGCTCCCATCGACGGGCGACTTTCTGTTTCCCTTGACAGCAGGGGGTTGACACTTTCATCCAATCTCAGGTCCATCCACTCAACATTCGACTTAATCTGCTTCGAACTGCCAGAGATCTCTCTCTCTCTCTCTTTATTTTCTAGTTTGTAACCAAGACAGTGGCAGATGCCGTTCAAAATATTATGTTTATGGATGTACACAAACCAGATAGGGACTGTAAAGGAAAAAAACATGGAAAACTGCAAACTGAACTTTTTTTTCTCTCTTTCACTACCTTGTAACCATCTGTGTTAATCTAGATGTACATATATAGTGGGTGTTTCAAGGCCAGCAGGTGAACATTTTGGATGAATATTTGAACGTTAGAAAGTTTGAATGGCAGGGAGAATTATTGCGTCAGAAATGGCGATTGAGCTAAATTCACTTTCCAGCTCTTGATCCCATTATAATCAGGACACTTTCCGCTCTCCATCTGAGTGTGTATTTTTTTTTGCGAGTTCATTTTTTTTTTGTATTTACCTCCCTTTCAGAGACTTGCAGCCCTCTCTGTTTGGAACTGCCCTTTCTGGTGGTCAAGGCCTCAGCACATTGACCACTGGGTGAGCCAACCCATGAGTTTATGAGGTAAAAACAATAACTGCAGATGCTGGAAACCAGATTCTGGATCAGTGGTGCTGGAAGAGCACAGCAATTCAGGCAGCATCCAACGAGCAGCGAAATCGACGTTTCGGGCAAAAGCCCTTCATCAGGAAGGGCTTTTGCCCGAAACGTCGATTTCGCTGCTCGTTGGATGCTGCCTGAATTGCTGTGCTCTTCCAGCACCACTGATCCAGAACCATGAGTTTATGTGCAAGTCCCATTGAAAGCCAGAATGGTTCAGTCCAGGCAGTGATAGAAGTCGTCTGATTGGCGCAGTGGGAAGAGATTGAAGTGTTGATGTTTGCCGATGAATGCCTCTTCTGACAGTCCAGCTCAGCTTTACTCTCCTGCTTTTTCAAAATGAAACAAAATGCCAGGGAACAAAATTTTTAGTTAACAGGTTGGGAAATTTGAGACAATTGGCTTGGAAAATCTTGCTCTGTAGGCATGTTGCACGGGGACAAAGAAGTTAAACATCAACACATTTCCCTCAAACCCACCAGTGCCCCACCCTGAGCAGTAGACTGCTCAATGAAGATGTTACACTGGGCTGCGCTATATGGGTCGCGTTCTGTTCAATCTGGACTCATTGCTAGATTGTCCCGCTCTGAATTTTCTTATCTGGGCTACGAGTGCTGTTTCTCTCCCAACTGATCTGTGCGTCAGATCTTTGTACCCGGGGTGTCGTGGCTTCGAAGGACAAAGTGGCCAATAATTTGGCGCTGAAATAACTGACTCAGAAAAGGTGCTGGAAACCAGAAATGTTTTGTGAGAGAGTCCTGTCCAACAATCAGGTTGTGTTTCATTGGTAAAGCATAGGAGCTGAAGGAGGCCATTCAGCCCATTGAGTCTGCTCTGCCATTCAATGAGGTTGTAGCTGATTGGATAACCCTCAACTCCACTTTCCTGTCTTTTCCCTATAACCTTTGGTTTCCTTACTGATTAAAAATCTCATCTTGGCCTTGAATGTATTTAATAATCCAGCTTTGACAGCCCTCTGTGGTAAAGAATTCCACAGACTCACTACCCTCTGAGAGAAGACATTCCTCCTCATCTCTGTCTTAAATATGTGACCTCTATTCTGAAATAATGCCCTCTTTTTTTTTAGATTAGATTACTTACAGTGTGGAAACAGGCCCTTCGGCCCAACAAGTCCACACCGACCCGCCGAAGCGCAACCCACCCATACCCCTACCTTTACCCCTTTAACCTAACACTACGGGCAATTTAGCATGGCCAATTCACCTGACCCGCACATCTTTTGGACTGTGGGAGGAAACCGGAGCACCCGGAGGAAACCCACGCAGACACGGGGAGAATGTGCAAACTCCACACAGTCAGTCGCCTGAGTCGGGAATTGAACCCGGGTCTACAGGCGCTGTGAGGCAGCAGTGCTAACCACTGGGCCACCGTGCCGCCCACCAAGTCTTGTCCTAGACTCTCCCACAAGGGGAGCCAACCTCTCTGCATCTACCCTATAAAATCTTTTAGGAATCTTATATGTTTCAGTAAGATCATCTCTAATTTTTTCTAAGCTCCAGTGGGTACAAGTCCAATCTATTCAACCTCTCCACATAACTTAGGCCATCCATATGTGGTAACCTCCTCATTAACCTTCTCTGGACTGGTCACTGTGCATAGGGACATTGCAGAGGCAGCTCCTTTGGGAGCACCAATGAGAGGAAATCCTCTGGAGCACACTTGCCCTGCCAGTGCACATGATAGTAACTCTCCCCTCATCGATGCGCTTGTCTGTAACCTGAGCTCTGTTGGCAATGGAAATGACTCACAGAGCAAAGAACAGTCAGCCTAACCCTGCATCTGACAATCCAGTAGGAGTGCCTGAAGAAACACTGCAATGGGAATCAATCTCTGCATCAAATATGTCTTGTTATACCTGAAATGTGAGAGTATTTAACAGGAACATTTGGACACTAAAAGTGGAAGATGGTTCCATTTCCCAGCACAAATATCCATTCTCCATACCCAGCAGATTATCAACTGTGTTTTGTTTTGAAGGGAAAGACAATCAAGATATTTCTGGGCGTCTCCAGGTATTAAAACTATCTCTATTTCAATTGTAAATGGTGGTTTAAAACCAGCAAGAATAATTATTTTAAAAAATCACAACTGGCATTGGAGCATTGCTAGTCAGGCCAGCATTCATCACCCCTCCCTAACAGCCCTGAAGAAATTCTTCTTGAAACACTGCAGTTCTTGGGATGTTGGTACACCCACAGTGCTGTTAGGAAGGGATTTCCAGGATTTTGACCCAGTGACGGTGATATATTTCTTCAGTCAGGATGATCTGTGGCTCAAGCACAGACAGACACTGATTGCAGACAGTCTGCAAGCAAAAGATTCCCAAATCCCATACTGTAAACTAAGACAGCCTCCATGAGCAGACAGTCTCCAAACCCAGTCTCCACCTCCAGATGGTCTCCATTACTGGACAGTTTCTATCCTCAATCTCCAAATTCAGACATTCCCCAGACCAGATAGTTTCCTAGATAGGCTGTGTTCCGAGACAGTCCCCATCACCAGAGAGACTCCATTTCCAATAGACTCCATGAGCAGATGAAGTATCCATTCCCTGACAGTCAGCATTCCTGGACAACCTTTCCTGGTGATGACTGTCAATGTCTGCCTACGTTACCCGACTGCTCCCTGCAACGGAGTGCCCATCCACTTCACCTTCCAGAGAGAGCCCACCCTCTGGAACTGGGATATCCCTGGCAGGCGGTCAACTCTTGCCATGTATGTATGTGGAGACTTTATCACATGACTGCCTTCCTCCAACTGCCTTATATCCCAGATTCCAGCCCCAAATTGTTCACCTTCCAACAACAATCAGAAAAGGGAGCAGACTGGATTGGCAGGGAAGGAGCGTCCAATCAGACACTGTTCATCACCAACAATACTTTTATAAGTGGACAAAGTATCTGTTTAATGCCCAGCACCCGTCCTGGCGATGAACTTCTAATCTCTAGACTCTCCAGGGCGACCCTGGAGGAATTCTCTCTTCCTCAGTGGATTGCTAACCTCAAGATGATCTGTCTGCACTGCCTGCGACTTCCCCTGAGGTCAATGGAGATGGTATTTAGACTGTGGCACTGGAATGGACACCTGCCTTGCCAACTCCACCCGCTCTATAGCAGCTGCTTCAGTACTGTATATAACATTAGCCATTCTAGAGAACAGAAAACCTTGGCTATAGCTGGGATGCTGCATGTAGCAATGTAACAAGGCTTGATTCATTCATTGAGAAATTCAAGATTATGTTCAGCAGGAATATGCTAATAGGTGCATGGGGAAACAAAACAAAGAACGAAAAGGTTAACAATTACATTTTTATTTACTATGCAAGAATGTGTATTGCACACAGCTATCCACACATGCACACACACACAAACAACATTCATGGTATGAACTGCTAAATACTTGAAGATCATGAAGAAAATTTTTTTTATATACTCGGTTCATTTATGTTAAAATTTTACTTATTAATGAAATGCCATGATTGGAATGACTTACAAGTTCTTTATTAATATGTCAGCACCAGGTTTATTTTCATTAAAGGTCACCAGACTAAAAGAAAATGATTGGGCTAATTTATATTCGATATCATTATTCATCATGTTACAGGAACATCTTTTCCACAACTAAGATATACAAGCTTGCAGTGAACTTTGACCTATGCTCCGTAAGTATTGGATATAAGGGAACAGTGCAGTGCAGCAATGGGCTACATAGCTCATTCTTTGATAAACTATGAAATGATGTTTCTGTACCAACAGATTAGAATTCACGCAGATTAAATAACTCTTCGCCAAGAAGCTGCTCTGCAGAATTCACTGCATTTCACACTTAGTGTTTTTTTGGCCAAAATGTCCACGCATTGGTAGGCATTTTAACATCAACCGATGGGACTGGTATTCAAAAGTGGACAAAGTCAGGAATGGTGTTGGTAATGCAAATGGCAGGGAGAAAGGGTTTTCACTGGCTGAGCATAGATGAAGATAACTAGTAGCTTCTATCACCTGAAACATACTGTCTGAAAGGATGGGCAATGAGTCACCTTCAAAAGAGAACTGGATAAATAATTGAAGGAGAACTGTTTGGAAGTTTATGGGGCAAGACCGGGCAAGTGGAACTAATTGGAATCTTTGTCAAGAAACCATGATGGGTCATATGGTTGCTTTGCATTGTTCGATTCTTTTTTAAGGCACAGCTCCTGAATTGCTATTTCCTATCAGTTATACCTTGTGCAAACTAGGTGAGAGTAATGGAGTGGAAGGGTGTGTCACCTTTCTCCAGTGGACATGAAGATCTTGTAAAAGCTTATCCAGCAATCTTCATCCTGTTACAAGCGATCTGGATGCGTCTACATGCTTGCCTGGTGCCTACTTCCTGACGTCTTCAGACAACCTGTGAGCTTGGTTTAGCCAACAATAACAATGACCCATTAGTGCACCAAGAGAGTCCTGCTGTTGCGCCATCTGATCTGAGATGCTAATATCATTTGGAGATAGCAATTCTCCAGAATGGACACACTTCCAATATCTGCCATTCATTACTGTGCATCTGCTGGCCTGGGATGGTCTGGATATGTTGGGATGGGTGTAGGTGAAGTGGATTGGAGCTGCTAGGATTGAGATGGTCAGGATTTGTTGGGATTGAGGTGGTTTTGATGTGCTACAACTCGGATAGTTTGGATTTTGTCTCAGGATTGGGTTTGTATGTATCAGTTGTGTATCGGCTAGTTCGGCTGTGTTGGGAGTGGAGATGGGTTCTGCTGGGATTGGGATCTATTGGGACTGTGATGATTTGGATCTTCTGGGATTGGGATTGTTTGACTCTGTCGGGAGTGAGATGAGATCGGACAATGGGAAACAAATAGGAGTAGGAAAAAGGAGGGATTACTCACCACCCCCAAATACAGATAAGTTCTGAATATTTTGTTTCAAGAGGAGAAGTACTTGCATGTGTTTCAAATCAAGGAGGTAAATCAATGAAGAAACTGGAGCAAATCAGTAATTGATTCTCGCTGATGATATAGTTTGTCTTCCTGAGGGATTAATGATGGAGAAAGTATACATGGAGGTTACAGACTTGCCTTGTCAAATGGAATTAGAATAAAGAGTGACTTGGTAAATGGAAGGACTGTGATCAAACTATTTGAAGAAATCCCATCGGAAGGAATTGGTTTTATCTTGGGCAATGATCTGACTGATTCAAAATTATTGGCCTTATTGAGGAAGCTGCGAACACCTGTAGAGGTAAAAGAAACTAAAGTGTTACAGGAGGCTCATCCTGAATTGTTTCCTAATTGTATTATGACTAGATCTCAGGCCTGTAGAGTGAGACAGGAGGAGGAAGCAACCTTGAAAAAAAAGACTCCAAAAATCAGTTATCTGAAACAATTTTTCCAAGTTTACGTAAAAATGGATGAAAAAAGGGGAACAATGCTGACAAATTTGACCCATAGTTAGTAGAAATGCAAGAAATGAATCTTAAATTGGAAGCTATTTGATGCAGCCTACTCAGAAGTTGAATCTGAATCACTATGAGTGTTAACGAGGAACTAGAAACCACCTCAACTACCAGTATGTTATGATCTGCCTGTAATGCACGCACTGTACCTTCGTACATGTGATAATAACAAATCAAACCAAATCAAATCAAAAGCCAGTGATGAGTGGGCAGTGGGCCCTCAAGTTGCAGTTCCATCTGACCATCATAACAAAATTTTAGGAGTGGCTTGCAAAATTCCAATGGCAGGCGGCTTAGATATTAGTAAAACACAGGCTAAAACACTAACTCATTGTTATTTCCCTGGATTATATAAATAAGTGGTTACCTTTTTGCCAGACAGCCATACTTGTCAGGTAGTGGGAAACCCCAACATCATTAAAACCTGCATCTTTAATTCTGATGGTAGATTTTGAAGAACTCTTTAGCAGAGTCTTTATGGATTATGCAACACCCATAACTGAAACTATTACAACAACAAGAGTCGAAGAAAGGTTAGTTTAATTTTTTTTATTACAAGATATGGCTTACCCAAAGAAATAAAATCCAAATCATGGTTCAAATATTGTGGCAGAAATATGCAAAGAAATAGCAAATAGTTTGGAAATAAAACAATTTTATCTTCAGTTTATATTCGGTAGTCTCAGGGAGAGTTGGAACATTGGCATCAGACTTTGAAGACCATGATTAAAACTTATTGTCAGGAATGTTGCAGTTCACTACTGAGTATTCCCCAAGTAAGCACACAGGATTCAGATCTTTTAACCTGGTATACAGACTTGAAGTGAGAAGACCATTTAATTAAAGAGAAATTTATGAACCAAGGATTAGGGACTACACTTCCAATTTATGTTTCAGGTTTCAACTCAACGGTCTGAGTCATAGGGAGAGGTTGGACAAGTAAGGAGCTTTTTCTTTAGAGTGTAGGAGACTGAGGGGGGATCTTGTAGAGCTGCATAAGAACATGAGAGGCATGGAGAAGGTGAATGAACTCAGGCTTTTTTCCCAGGGTTGGGTAATCAAGGACTAGAGAGCATCAGTTTAAGGTTAGGGGAAAGAATAAAAGGGAACCTGAGGGGCAACTTTTTTACACAGAGTGGAATGAGCTGCCAGCAGAAGTGGCTGAGGCGGGTACATGAACAACATTTAAAAGGCATTTGGACAAATACATGGATAGGAAAGATTGAGAAGGATATGAGCCAAATGCAGAGAAATGGGGTTAGCGTTAATGGACATTTTGGTCTGCATGGATCAGTTTGAGCCAAAGGGCCTGTCTCCGTGCTGTAGGACTCTATGACTATGTTTCAGAGAAAAGCAAACTACATCATGTGAGTTTACCAAAAGACATTTGCAAAGTGCTTAACAACAATGAAAACTAGATCAGCTAAAAATGCTAAAAATCAGGAATTTGTTGGCTGAAAGCAGAGTGTTAGTGGTGCCTCTGGGAACCATAAAAAATAAGGTTGATATAAATGCAAAGGGTATTGTAACAAGGATGATAGTCTGATGAAAGACATAGGAAGTGAAATACCATTTGGAGGATGAATCAAAAATTGAAAATTCAATAGTTGATCCTCCAGTAATCAGATTGGATAATACGTAGGCTCTTAAAAGGTTAGAATATTATGCAATGTTCCAGAAAATTAACAAAATTTCCTGCTAGGCCATTACAGACTCATAAATTGATTTGTGTGAATAAACTAGGAAAAAGCAATCTTTGACTATACCTGATGTTAATGTAGGAGTTGCATTACCCCTAAACCAACATCCTTATCAACTCAATCCCAAGACGTTCACTAAAACCAGAGAAGAGACTAAGTTAATGATAGACAATAACATTATTGAGCTGAGTCTGGAGATTACTTATTGTGATGACGCTGAAGTAGGTTGGAACACAAAGATTATCCATGGATTATCACAAAGGCAATGTAGTAACAACAGCAGATTCTTATTCTATTCAACACCTGGAGGTTTGTATTGAGAGAATTAACACACACAATTTGTGACAAAAATTGACTTGTTAAAAGGGTATTAGTAGGTTCCTCAGACTGATTGTACCAAAGAAATGGCAGTTTTATAACACTGGATAGTGTTGATCAACCAAAAGTTACTTCATTTGGAATGAAAACTACACCAATAACTTTCCAAAGATTAGCCACCAACTCTGGAAAGTCTGCTGTGGTTCTGTTTGCCGAGCTGGAAGTTTTTGTTGCAAACATTTCGTCCCCTGTCTAGGTGACATCCTCAGTGCTTGGGATCCTCCTGTGAAGCACTTTTGTGGTGTTTCCTCCAGCATTTATAGTGGCCTCTCCCTGTTGCTTCCGGTTTCAGTTTCAGCTGTCCGCTGTAGTGGCCGGTATATTGGGTCCAGGTCGATGTGTTTGTTGATGGAGTTTGTGGATGAGTGCCATGCTTCTAGGAATTCCCTGGCTGTTCTTTGTTTGGCTTGTCCTATAATGGCAGTGTTGTCCCAGTCGAATTCATGTTGCTTGTCGTCTGCGTGTGTGGCTACTAGGGATAGCTGGTCGTGTCGTTTCGTGTTGTATACCGGCCACTACAGTGGACAGCTGAAACTGAGAACCGGAAGCGGCAGGGACAGGCCACTATAAATGCCAGAGGAAACACCACAGAAGCGCTTCACAGGAGGCTCCCAAGCACTGAGGATGTCACCTAGACAGGGGACGAAACGTTTGCAACAAAAACTTCCAGCTCGGCAAACAGAACCACAGCAGGGCTTCTAAATGATTTACTCCTTTTCAAATTATCTCTGATTGGCTAGAACTTATAGAAAACCATTTAAAAAGGCATAAAAACAGGATTCACCTGCAGATCTTGCTCTTGGAATTGTCTGAGGCCTTTGGAGGAAATCAAAATGGCAAGAGTCTGAGAACAGCTGACCACTCAGAGAGAGAGAGAGAGGAAGAAAGCATTGTGCAGACCAGACACAGAGCCACAGAGAGAGCAACTGTGTAAATTTATAGGAGACTTGGGAAGTATCATAATCTTAAGGAGTCAAACAGGATTAAAGACTATTGTAATTTTGTTCCGAATAAAATGGGACTGTTTTGCTTCGGTACCGGCTTGTGTTCGTATTGATTTGACTGCTTTGGTATTGTGGGAGACGTGGCCAAATTCATTCAGGACATTCCGGTCAGAGGTGTCTAAATTGTTTTAAGGATAGACTAGACAACACTTTATTTACTTGGACATTCCCCCAGTAGATGGCAGTATTTGAGGTGCATATAATTTTTGCTGGTTCATCAAGAACACCGGCTGAAACAAAATTTGCTGAATCCCATCTTGGGATTTGGATTAAAATAGAAATAGATAGAGTCTGGATTTGAAGGATGATTTCATGGTATTGTCCACATTAATGATTTGGTTGTATTCAGCTGAAGTTGAAGTGCAGAGCCCCTCAATCCTGGGCCTCAATATGACCTCTCACTGTCTCCGTCTCTGCTGGGTTTGAGGTTGATTCAACATGGCGGCAGCAATGTGTGCGGGCTCTTTCCCAGGGTTCATCCTCTCCAATGTGCTTTCTTTCTTTTTCTTTTTACTTTTCTTGTTATTTCATTTTCTCTTTTGTTTCTTCTTTCCTTTGGAGCATTTTACGGCAGGATAGTCAGTGAGGCAGCTTGAGTAGGCCGTGCATGGAATGGTGGCTCTTGCCAGTGGTCAGAGGCAAAAACGGATGCTCCTCCACATGGCGGCTGGAGGCAATGGCAGCAGGGACGTCCTCCTGGCATTTGGGGCCGATGAAGGCACCAGCAGTAGTGGTGGCAAACCTCCTTTAGCAAAGGGAGGTGACGGCGGATGATGGTGCTGGCAAAGCAACATCTCGGAAGAGGGTGGCTAAAGAGGGACTCTTAGTGAAATGGTGGTCTGGAAGCTGTCAGGGAGTTCTGGTTGCAGTAGGCATTGAGAGGGGAATGGGGTGCTCCTGGCATCGGTAAGGCTACAGTGACAATGTGTAATAACCGGAGCCGGGGACTCCTGGTTGCAGTAGGCCCAGAGTGGGGACTTGTGGTTATCGGGGAGACAGAGGGAGCAGCGGAACCGGGGACTCCTGGTTGCGGTAGGCCCAGAGTGGAGACTTGTGGTTATCAGAGAGGTGGAGGGAGCAGCGGAGCAGGGGACTCCTGGTTGCGGGGCGAGTGTGGGTTCAGCACGTGACCCAACATCGGCGTTGGCGAGGTGGGCCCCGCCAGCGGTGAAGAGATGTCACCTGAAGAGTGGGGGCTCCTACATTGGTAGGTCAGGTGTAGGCAACGGAGGAGGAGCAGCAGTGCAGCTCTCGTTGGTGAGCTGGCTCAGGGCTCTTTTCCAATTATATCACTTATCCTGTGTATCATTAAACTACTCAAAACGATGCCTGATTCTGGTGACTATTAGTCTCATACAGCACAGAAACAGACCCTTCGATCCAACTTGTCCATGCCGACCACGTTTCCCAAACTAAACTTGCCCCATTTGCCTGTGTTCGGCCCATAATCGCTCTAAACCTTTCCTATTCATGTACCTGTCCAAACATTTTTAAAATGTTGTCACTGTACCTGTGTCTACCCCTTCCCCAGCAGTTCATTCCACACATCAACCCTCTGTGTGAAAAAGGTTGCCCCTCAGGTCCCTTTTAACTCTTTCCCTCTCACCTTAAACCTATGCCCTCTAGTTTTGGAATCCCCTCTAGCCTGGGGAAAAGACCTTATTCACCTTATCTACACCCCTCATGATTTTATAAACCTCTATAAGGTCACCCCTCAACCTCTTGTGGACCTAACTCCGAAACACAATGCACTCACTAATGAAGGTAAGTGTGCCAAACACCTTCTTTACCACCCTGTGTAACTGTGATGTTACTTTTAAGGAACTATGTATCTGAACCCCTCAGTCTCTCTGTTTGACAGCACTCCCCAGGGCCCTATCATTATCTATTGAAGCTCTGCACAGTGTTTTACTATATTATTCACTGTAAAATGCAAGTGAAATTAAATCATTCATTCTTTGAAGTGCTGGACCCTGGTCCTGGCCTTAATAGGTTAGGGACCAGTTATCTATTGAGCTCTGCACAGTGTTTTACTATATTATTCACTGTAAAATGCAAGTGAAATTAAATCATTCATTCTTTGAAGTGCTGGACCCTGGTCCTGGCCTTAATAGGTTAGGGACCAGTATTCTGGCAGGCAGGTTTGCTACTGCAACACAGCTACGTTTAAACTAAGTAGCGGGGGGGAGGGGACAAACTGGATGTTTAAGAAGGAAATTGGAGGGAAAGTTAGAACCAGGGAAGTCAAGAAAGACAACTGTATCAATGAGGCAGAAAACTCAGAAAGGGACCATGCTGTAAGGTTGAGTGAAATAGG
>NC_057716.1:24690028-24691485 GCF_004010195.1 Chiloscyllium plagiosum | reverse complement strand
ATGCTCTGCCCCAGAGGGCAGTGGAGGCCCAGTCTCTGGATTCATTTAAGAAAGAATTGGATAGAGCTCTCAAGGATAGTGGAATCAAGGGTTATGGAGATAAGGCAGGAACAGGATACTGATTGAGGATGATCAGCCATGATCATATTGAATGGTGCTGCAGGCTCGAAGGGCTGAATGGCCTACTCCTGCACCTATTGTCTATTAATATTTCCTCTACCTGAATGTGTATCTCTCTCTCTGTCTCTCTCTGCTGTGTTGAAGTCTCAGTAGTTGGCTTTATATTAATGACTAGAGGCACACAAGAGAGATGGAGAATGTGCTTCCACTTTTATTTTTTGTGTCACTCACATTCCCTGGAATAGGTCCCCAGCCTATCACCAGAGACCATAGCTTTCAGCGCACCAGTCTACATCAATGATGGATGGACAGGAGACAATCCTGCTGTAGCCATGGAGCCATGGGACAGAATTACATGACGGTACACAATCCGCTTTATGAACGCACCATCTTTGGTAATCAGGTCCTGGCCTGGGACTCAAACGCAGGCCTTCATGCTCAGAGGCAGGGACACTGCCCACTGTGACAGAAAGCCTCCTCCTATCACACAAACTTGTAGTGATTCACAGATGGAGAGGAAGTTTTGCTGCTTTTTAAATATCTCTGTGGGTTGAGCCTTTGCAAATCTTTGAACACCTTTGAGTACATCACTGGCAAAATTACAAGCCGGGACCTCATTACATTTATGGCGGATTTAACTGGAAGGCTGTAGTTTTTGCATTGATTTACATCAGCGTTCACTTACTCTAAAGGAGCATAACGGAACAAAGAGCTGAGGGAAAACAACAAATGCTGGAGATCACAGCGGGTCAGGCAACATCCGTAGGGAGAGAGCAAGCTAATATTTTGAGTCGAGCCAACTCTTTGCCAGAACCAAAGTGAAGGAATGAACTGAGGGAGGTGGGGTCAGGGCCAAACATAATCCCTGAGTCCACACTTGTGGACAGCTCAGTAAATCCTAAGGTGGGACTTGAACCCAGACCTTCTGGTCCAGAACTAGGGACTTTGCCACAGCCACATGATCCTCCATGATCTCCTAAGTGGCTGGTGCTACCCCAATTTTCTTTTGATTAATTCTATATGTATCACCAGCTAGCCCAGCATTTATCACCCAGAGGGCAGTTAAGAGTCAATTACATTGCTGTGGGTCTGGAGTCGCATGTAGGTCAGGCCAGTTAAGGATGGTAGTTTCCTTCCCTAAAGGACATGAGCAAAGCAAGTGGGTTTTTTCCGACAATCATAGGGTCATAGAGATGTACAGCAAGGAAACAGACCCTTCGGTCCAACCTGTCCATGCCGACCAGATATCCCAACCCAATCTAGTCCCACGTGCCAGCACCCGGCCCATATCCCTCCAAACCCTTCCTATTCATATACCCATCCAGATCCCTTTTAAA
>NC_057716.1:24686214-24689549 GCF_004010195.1 Chiloscyllium plagiosum | reverse complement strand
TCTGAATTAAACTCCATCTGCCACTTCTCAGGCCATTGGCCCATCTGATCAAGATCCTGTTGTAATCTGAGGTAACCTTCTTCGCTATCCACTACACCTCCAATTTTGGTGTCATCTGCAAACTTACTAACCATACCTCTTATGCTCACATAAATCATTTATATAAATGACAAAAAGTAGAGGACCCAGCACCGATCCTTGTGGCACTCCACTGGTCACAGGCCTCCAGTCTGAAAAACATCACCACCCTCTGTCTTCTACCTTTGAGCCAGTTCTGTATCCAAATGGCTAGTTCTCCCTGTATTCCTTGAGATCTAACCTTGCTAACCAGTCTCCCATCGGGAACCTTGACGAATGCCTTACTGAAGTCCATATAGATCACATCTACTGCTCTGCCCTCATCAATCCTCTTTGTTACTTCTTCAAAAAACTCAATCAAGTTTGTGAGATAAAGCCATGTTGATTATCCCTAATCAGTCTTTGCCTTTCCAACTACATGTACATCCTGTCCCTCAGGATTCCCTCCAACAACTTGCCCACTGCCGATGTCAGGCTCACTGGTCTACAGTTCCCTGGCTTGTCCTTACCACCTTCTTAAACAGTGGCACCACATTTGCCAACCTCCAATCTTCCGGCACTTCACCTGTGACTATCGATGATACAAATATCTCAGCAAGAGGCCCAAGAATCACTTCTCTAGCTTCCCACAGAGTTCTAGGGTACACCTGATCAGGTCCTGGGGATTTATCCACCTTTATGCGTTTCGAGCACTTCCTCCTCTGAAATATGGACACTTTTCAAAGTGTCACCATCTCTTTCCCTACATTCTATATCTTCCATATCCTGTCATGATTTAAATTCTTAATTCCAGGTGTTTGTTGGATTCAAATTCCACCATCTGCTGTGGCAGGGTTTGGACCCAGGTCCCCAGAAGGTTATCGGGTCTCCACATTAACAGTTCAGCAACAATCTCACTCGGTCATCGCCTTCCCTTCAAGGGCATGCAAGAACAGAATGTCAGGCAGTGTAATGTGTCCAAGTTGATGCTACAAGGTGAGGTAGGAAAGCAATCTGTGAAGCAGGAGCCAAGTAGCTGCAGCGAAATATGGACAAGTTAATGGAGTGGAAAAGAACACGACAGGAGGATTTCATGTGGAGTAATTAAATTATCCACTTTGGAAGGAACAGCAAAAGGCAGAAAAATATTTTTAGGTGATGAAAGACAAGGGATATGTTGGTTGACAGGATCCTGGGTGTGTATAAATCACAGAATGGTAGCTTTCAAACACAGCAGACAGTCTGGCACAGCTTCATTTATTGCCAAGCCCACCAGAAAGTGAAGGGGTCACGTGCACGTACAGAAACAGCCCCGAGTGGGCTGCGTAGTGAGGTATGCAGCATTGGCAAGGGATGAGGGAGTCAACACCCCAGTAACATGGGATAATGGGGGGATCTGCACCACAGTGACTGGGGATAATTGGGGAATCAGCTCGCCAGTGATGGGGGATAATGGGGGAATGAGTTCCCCAGTGATGGGGGAATGATTTCCCCAGTGACAGGGGATAATGGGGCAATCAGCTCCCCAGTGATGGGGGATAATGGGGGAATAAATCACCTCCACAATGATGGGGGATAATGGGGGAATGTGTTCCCCAGTGATGGGGGATAATGGATTCAGCTCCCCAGTGATGGGGGATAATTGGGGAATGAGTTACCCAGTGATGGGGGATAATGGGGGGATCTGCTCCACAGTGATGTGTGATAATGGGGGAATGGGTTACCCAGTGATGGGGGATAATGGGGGGATCTCCTCCACAGTGATGTGTGATAATGGGGGAATGGGTTCCCCAGTGACGGGGATAATGGGCGATCTGCTCCACAGTGATGGGGATAATGGGGGAATCTTCACCGCAGTGATGGGGGTTAATGGGGGAACCAGCTCCCCAGTGACGGGGATAATAGGGGAATCAGCTTAACATTGATGGGAATAATGGTGGAATGGGTTCCTCAGTGACGGGTGATAATGTGGGAATCAGTTCCCCAGTGATGGGGGATAATGGGGGAATGAGTTCTCCAGTGATGGGGGATAATGGGGGAATGAGTTCCCCAGTGATGGGGGATAATGGGGGAATGAGTTCCCCAGTCACAGGGGATAATGGGGGAATGAGTTCCCCAGTGATGGGGGATAATGGGGCAATCAGCACCTCAGTGACGGAGGATAATGGGGGAATCAGCTCCCCAGTGACAGGGGGATAATGGGGGAATCAGCTCCCCAGTGCCGGGGGATAATGGGGGAATCAGCTCCCCAGTGACGGGGGATAAATGGGGGAATCAGCTCCCCATTGACGGGGGATAATGGGGGAATCAGCTCCACAGTGACGGGGGATAATGGGGGAATCAGCTCCCCAGTGACGGGGCATAATGGGTGAATCAGCTCCCCAGTGACAGGTCATAATGGGGGAATCAGCTCCCCAGTGACAGGGGATAATGGGGGAATCAGCTCCCCAGTGATGGGGGTTAATGGGGCCATCAGCTCCCCAGTGATGGGGTATAATGGGGGAATCAGCTCCCCAGTGACCGGGGATAATGGCGGAATCAGCTCCCCAGTGACGAGGGACAAAGGGGGAATCAGCTCCCCAGTGACGGGGGGTAATGGGGGAATCAGCTCCCCAGTGACGGGGGATAATGGGGGAATGGGTTCCCCAGTGACGGGGGATAATGGGGCAATCAGCTCCCCAGTGACAGGGGATAATGGGGTAATCAGCTCCCCAGTGACGGGGGATAATGTGGCAATCAGCTCCCCAGTGGTGAGGGATAATGTGGCAATCAGCTCCCAAGTGACGGGGGATAATGGGGGAATCAGCTCCCCAGTGACGGGGGATAATGGGGGGATCAGCTCCCCAGTGGTGAGGGATAATGTGGCAATCAGCTCCCCAGTGACGGGGAATAATGGGGGAATCACCTCCACAATGATGGGGGATAATGGGGGAATGTGTTCCCCAGTGATGGGGGATAATGGATTCAGCTCCCCAGTGATGGGGGATAATTGGGGAATGGGTTCCCCAGTGACGGGGATAATGGGCGATCTGCTCCACAGTGATGGGGATAATGGGGGAATCTTCACCGCAGTGATGGGGGTTAATGGGGGAATCAGCTCCCCAGTGAAGGGGATAATAGGGGAATCAGCTCCACATTGACGGGAATAATGTGGGAATGGGTTCCTCAGTGATGGGTGATAATGTGGGAATCAGTTCCCCAGTGATGGGGGATAATGGGGGAATGAGTTCCCCAGTCACAGGGGATAATGGGGGAATGAGTTCCCCAGTGATGGGGGA
>NC_057716.1:24668996-24686133 GCF_004010195.1 Chiloscyllium plagiosum | reverse complement strand
TAATGGGGGAATCAGCTCCCCAGTGACGGGGCATAATGGGGGAATCAGCTCCCCAGTGGTGAGGGATAATGTGGTAATCAGCTCCCCAGTGACGGGGAATAATGGGGAAATCACCTCCACAATGATGGGGGATAATGGGGGAATGTGTTCCCCAGTGATGGGGGATAATGGATTCAGCTCCCCAGTGATGGGGGATAATTGGGGAATGGGTTCCCCAGTGACGGGGATAATGGGCCTTCTGCTCCCCAGTGACGGGGGATAATGGGACAATCAGCTCCCCAGTGATGGGGGATAATGGGGGAATCAGCTCCCCAGTGATGGGGTATAATGGGGGAATCAGCTCCCCAGTGACCGTGGATAATGGGGGAATCAGCTCCCCAGTGACAGGGGATAAGGGGGGAATCAGCTCCCCAGTGATGGGGGATAATGGGGCCATCAGCTCCCCAGTGACGGGGATAATCGGGGAATCAGCTCCCCAGTGATGGGGTATAATGGGGCCATCAGCTCCCCCGTGACCGGGGATAATGGGGGAATCAGCTCCCCAGTGACGGGGGATAATGTGGCAATCAGCTCCCAAGTGAGGGGGAATATGGGGGGATCAGCTCCCCAGTGGTGAGGGATAATGGGGGAATCAGCTCTCTAGTGACGGGAATAATGGGGGAATCAGCTTTCCAGTGACGGGCCGAGTGATGGGGGATAATGGGGGAATCAGCTCCCCAGTGATGGGGGATAATGGGGGAATGGGTTACCAAGTGACGGTGATAATCAGCTCCCCAGTGATGGGGAATATGGGGAATGGGTTCCCCAGTGATGGGGTATAATGGGGGAATGAATTCCTCAGTGATGGGGATAATGGGGCAATCAGCTCCCCAGTGACTGGAATAATGAGGGAATCATCACCCCAGTGACAGGGGATAATGGGGCAATCAGCTCCCCAGTGATAATTGGGGAATCCGCTCCGCAGTGATGGGAGATAATTGGGGAATCAGCTCCCCAGTGATGGGGGATAATGGGGGGATCAGCTCCCCAGTGACGGGGGATAATGGGGTGATCAGCTCCCCAGTGGTGAGGGATAATGGGGGAATCAGCTCCCCAGTGACGGGAATAATGGGGGAATCAGCTCCCCAGTGACGGGGGATAATGGGGGGATCAGCTCCCCAGTAGTAAGGGATAATGGGGGAATGGGTACCCCAGTGACGGGATAATGGGGGATGATTTCCCTCGTGATGATGGAGAAGGGGTTGTCCATCCCAGAGTGCTGCAGATGTTCATTCATTGAGTACTTTCAAGAGAGAGAGTGACAGATTTTGAACCCAGTTAATTAATAGAAGTTGGGTTGGTGTGGGAAGGTAAATTTGAAGTCGAAGATAATCCATGATTTTACTGATAATGAAGTATTTTTGACAGGCTGAACAGCTTATTTACATTCTTGCATTGCAGACATGAGCAGCCAGAGGGCTCAGATGGCTGTAGAACATACAGTCGACTCATGTGATAAACCACTGCAAAGAAATTATGAATAACATTTGGAAATTCCTCCCACTGCTATTTCCTATTCTGATGTAATATGCCAAGAGCACCATCAGTACAGTTTTTATTGATGTTGTTCACGTCAAAATCACAGACACATGCCGACTGACACAAATGCAAAAGTGCTGCACGTGACACGTTGGAAGTCCGAAAAAACATCCAGGGAGGAAAATGTCGGAGAGCACTCAACAGGAGAGGAGTATCTACGTGAAGAGAGATACCAAGAGAAATGATAAGTGTGTAACTGGCAGGCAGGGAGGAAGTGGTTGAGTGAGGGAACTGTGGTTTTCTGAATCTCCTGTCATGAGGAAGGAGGCTTATGTAAAAATGAGACGTGAAGGCTTGAGTGTTACAAGTTAGCCAGGAAGGACCTAAAGAGAGAGCTAAGAAGAGCCAGGAGGGGACATGAGAAGTCATTGGCAGGTGGGATCAAGAAAAACTTTCTATAGGTATATCAGGAATAAAAGAATGACCAGAGTAACGTTAGGGCCAATCCAGGGCAGTGGTGGGAAGTTGTGTGTGGAGTCCGAGGAGATGGGGAAGTGCTACATGAATATTTTTCATCACTATAAACAGCTGAAAAAGGTAATGTTGTCACAGAGATACTGAGATACTGGTTACTAGTCTAGCTGGGATTGAGATTCACAAGGGGGAAGTGTTAGCAATTCTGGAAAGTGTGAAAATAGATAAGTCCACTAGGCCTGATGGGATTTATCCTAGGATCCTTTAGGAAGCTAAGGAGGAAATTGTAGAGCCTTCGGCTTTGATCTTTATGCTGTCATTGTCCACAGGAATAATGCCAGAAGACTGGAGGATAGCAAATGTTGTCCCATTGTTCAAAAAGGTGAGTAGAGACAACCCCGGTAATTACAGACCAGTGAGCCTTACTTCAGTTGTGGGTAAAGTTTTGGAAAAGGTTATAAGAGATAGGATTTATAATCATTCAGAAAGGAATAAGTTGATTAGGAATAGTTAACACGGTTTTCGAAGGGCTTTTGCCCGAAACGTCGATTTCAAAGCTCCTTGGATGCTGCCTGAACTGCTGTGCTCTTCCAGCACCACT
Organism: Chiloscyllium plagiosum; assembly: GCF_004010195.1. Classification (NCBI taxonomy): domain Eukaryota; kingdom Metazoa; phylum Chordata; class Chondrichthyes; order Orectolobiformes; family Hemiscylliidae; genus Chiloscyllium; species Chiloscyllium plagiosum. The sequence continues at coordinate 24,683,540 of NC_057716.1, read as the reverse complement.
AATCCAGAATCTGGTTTCCAGCATCTGCAGTCATTGTTTTTACCACGGTTTTCTGAAGGGTAGGTTGTGCCTCACAAACCTTATTGAGTTCTTTGAGAAGGTGACCAAACAGGTGGATGAGGGTAAAGTGGTTGATGTGGTGTATATGGATTTCAGTAAGGTGTTTGATAACGTTCCCCATGGTAGGCTATTGCACTCAATACAGAGGCATGAGATTGAGGGTGATTTAGCAGTTTGGATCAGGAATTGGCTAGATGAAAGAAGTCAGAGGGTGGTAGTTTTTGGGAAATGTTCATCCTGGAGTACAGTTACTCGTGGTATACCACAATGATCTGTTTTGGACCCACTGCCGTTTGTCATTCTTATAAATAACCTGGATGAGAGCGTAGAAGGATGGGTTAGTAAATTTACGGATGACACTAAGGTTGGTGGAGTTGTGGACAGTGCAGAAGGATGTTTCATGTTACAGAGAGACATAGATAAGCTACTTAGCTGGGCTAAGAGGTGGCAAATGGAGTGGCAAAAAAGTGCGAGATGATTCTCTTTGGAAGGAGTAATAGGAATGCAGAGCACCGGGCTCAGAGAGTAGTAAGGGTGTCGAATACCCTGCCTGCTACAGTAGTAGACTCGCAAACTTTCAGGACATTTAATTGATCATTGGATAAATATGTGGATGATAATGGAATAGTGTAGGTTACATGGGCTTCAGATTGGTTTCACAGGTCTGTGCAACATTGAGGGCCGAAGGGCCTGTATTGTGCTGTAATGTTCAATGTTCTATTGGCCAAATTTTCATTCCTAAGTGTCGGATCCACGGCTGGGTTGAAGTGTGGTCAGAAATGGTGGTTTGGAAGACATCCAAATGGGCGGCACAGTGGCACAGTGGTTAGCACTGCTGCCTCACAGAGCCAGAGACGTGGGCAACTGTCTGTGTGGAGTTTGCACATTCTCCCCGTGTCTGCGTGGGTTTCCTCCGGGTGCTCTGGTTTCCTCCCACAGTCCAAATATGTGCAGGTCAGGTGGATTGGCCATGCTAAATTGCCGTAGTGTTAGGTGAAGGGGTAAATGTAGGGGAATGGGTCTGGGTGGGTTGCTCTTCGGAGGGTTGGTGTAGACTTGTTGGGCCGAAGGGCCTGTTTCCACACTGTAAGTAAGTAATCTACTGTAATCTTTTTGAGGCAACGGTCAGTTGTGGCCAATTTGAGCTCACAGTGTGGGCTCCTGAATGGAAGGTCAATTGGGGACAGCAGAGGAAGGGGCTGCTGATGTAGTTAAGACAATGAGAAGGCGCTTCAAGATGGAGGACAACTTCCACAGACCAACCAGCAGCTGTGGCCCTCAACCAGCACCAACCCCCCTCTACCTTACACCTGCACCCTCCCCCACCCCCACCCCCTCGAGCCATGGCTGCCAAAGGGATGTCGCCACCATTTTGATCGAATGACGTTTGCACTGAGTGGAGTCCCTGAAGAAAATTCCAGAAGGTTTCTGAGAAGAAGGGTCCAAGACCCTAATGGGCCTTCACCTGCCAAGCCTCCCGCAAGCTCCTCACCCCCCACACCTCACCCCACACCCAATAAGGGCAGCAGAAGGGTATGCCAGCTGAAAGCGGACATCTTCAGGCCACCCCAGCCTCTGGTCACCCCTGTCGAAAATTCTGCTTTCAGGTGGAGCTTGGAGGCTGTTTGAGAATAAACATTTTATATGCAAGGTCAATACCAGGGAGGGGAGGGCAACAGGGGAAGTCTATTAGAAGGCAGAGGGTGGGCGTGATGAAGTGTCTGAAATGAATGACGGCTCGCGTCATAACACGACAGGAGCTAATGAACCAGGCATAGTCACAACAGGCAGATCAGATGGTGTAAGTGGTGAGTGTGGAATCCATCATCAGCCACTGCTGTCTGAGAAAATGGCAATAGTGGCTGTGATCTGAGGTCACTGAGCTCAGCGGCGAGGGTGGAAAGTGAAATTAAGTGACTGACATCATGGCACTTTCTCTTGCATCCCGCAGTGACTTACAAACAACGTCCCACCAGATGACATCAGCCATTGGAAAATGACTGGAGTAAGGGTACCTTCATGACTGCAACTTTTTGGCTGAGCCCTCGTACCCTGTTTAACCTGCTCTGTCTAAAACAGTGACAGCTGCTGTGCTTTTACACAGTGCAGATGTACCCACTCCTCAGCTCTGTCAGGAATGTCGTCCTGTTGGAATTTCAACATGCTCTTCTCGGAATCCGGGTAGCTTTTCTCCGAGACCCATTGCCCATCTATTATCCAAGACCAGGGTTGGGCGGGTGGGGGGAGGGGTTGGGGGGTTTGCGAGGGCTGGTTCAAGATTGGCATTTCTTTCATGGTCTCAGCTCAGCCATTTTGCAGTCAGTGGAGTGTTTTCAAATCGCCACCAGAGCTGTGAATCAATCACAGAATCCCTACAGAGTGGAAACAGGCCCTTCTGCTCAACAAGTCCACACCGAATCTCCACAGAGTATTCCACCCAAACCCATTCCCCATTACTCTACATTTACCCCTGACTGATGCACCTATCCTAGGCAACTCTGAACACTATCGGCAATTTAGCACAGCCAATTCACCTAACATACACATCTTTGGACTGTGGGAGGAAGCCAGAGCACCTAAAGGAAAACCCACACAGACACGGGGAGAACATGCAAACTCCACACAGACAGTCGCTCGAGACTGGAATCGAACCCAGGTCCCTGGTGCTGTGAGGCAGCAGGGCTAACCACTGAGCCACCATGCTGCCTAGGGAGAGTCCTTACACCGCTAGCTGCCGCAATTAGATAGTGAGAGAGTGGGGAAACACCACAGCTCTTCTTCAAACTTGTACTATCCACACCTCCAACCATGTCGCTCTCCCTCAGTCTGACACTGTGAGTGTCAGCTGAGACATTTATCTCCAATCTCTCGGCTGTGTCCTGACCCCACTGCCTAGTGCCCTGTCGTTCTCAGAGTCAGCATCATACTGTTCTTTTTTTGGCAGATGGACATTAGAAGATGTTGACGAGTAGCCATTACAATTATTGCCTGTGAAACCTTGTGGGACTGAAGGTGCCTCTTTATAGGACCCAGCCATGGAGAAATATTGGAAAATGACTCCAAGGTCAGGGCTAGAGGCTGCCCAGGAAACCCCTGAGGTGTCGTTCCCGGCCTTGTGTGGTCATAGAGTATAAGCTGTGCCTCAGATTTATAATTCTCATCCTTCAAACCCTTTGTATGCCTCACTCTCCCCCCCCCCAACCCCACTCCTCTCGCCCGGTAACCAATGTTCCTTTGAAGGTGCACAATTGCACAGCAAAGTTCACACCAATAGACAATAGGTGCAGGAGTAGGCCATTCTGCCCTTCGAGCCTGCACCACCATTCAATATGATCATGGCTGATCATCCTTAATCAGTATCCTGTTCCTGCCTTATCTCTATAACCCTTGATTCCACTATCCTTGAGAGCTCTATCCAACTCTTAGATAATGGCCTACTGGTATTATCGCTATACTGTTAAACCAGAGATCCAAGCAATGTTCTTGTGACTCGGGTTCAAATCCTGCCATGGCAGCTGATAGGATTTGAATTCAATAATAATCTGGAAATAAGAGCCCAGTAATGATCATTAAACCATTATCGATTTTTGGAAAAATCCATGTAGCTCACTAAAGAAAAGGAAAATTGCATCATTTTTTCAGCTTTGCCCTACATGTGACTCCAGACCTGCAGAAATGTGGTCAACTCTTAAGTACACTCTGGGCAATTAAGAATGTGCAACAAATGCTGGTCTAGTCAGTAATGCCCACATTCCTTGAATGACTTTAAAAGAAGACAGATCTCTTTGTACTGCCCCTTTACCTAAATTGATTCCATTGAGGTAGTAATCTGCCTTCCTGTTCTTGCCACCAAAGTGGATAACCATACAGTTATCCACATATAATTTCCTGCTTTCTCTCTCCCACCTTTCTTAAAAAGTGGTACAACATTAGCCACCCTCCAATCCGCAGGAACTGATCCTGAATCTATCGAACTCTGGAAAATAATCACCAACGCATCCACGATTTCCTGAGCCACCTCCTTCAGTACCCTGGGATGTAGACCATCGGGCCCGAGTGACTTATCAACCTTCAGACCTAACAGTCTCTCCAACACCAATTCCTGGCAAATATAAATTCCCTGAAGTTCAGGTCCTTCAGCCACTGTTACCTCGCACGCATGAGTTGGCTCTTTTCAAAATCCGAACATAGGAGCAGGAGTAGGCCATTCAGTCCCTTGAGTCTGTTCTGCTATTCAGTATGATCTAATCCCATCATCCCACATTCCTCGATTCCTTTAGCCAGGAGAGTTATACCTACTTCCTCTTTGAAAACACAATGTTTTGGCCTCACTCACTTTCCTTGGTAGTGAATTCCACAAGCTCACCATTCTCTGGGTGAATAAATTTCTCCTCATCTCAGCCCTAAAAGGTTTACTCCTTATCCTTAAACTATGACCCCCTGGTTATGGATTCCCATACCGTTGGGAGCACCCTTCCTGCATTTACTCTGTCTAATTCTATTAGAATTTTATAGGTTTCTATGAGGAATGCCCTCAATCTTCTCAACTCCATTAAATACGACCTGAACAAACTCAATCTCTCCTCATATGTCAGTTCTCCCATCCCAGGAATCAATTCAGCAAACCTCTCCCTACGCGAGAAATTTAAGTTCCCACCTGTACATTGAAAAAAGTAGAAGCCAATGCCCTTAAATTAATTGGTTACAATTTCAATTTGATTTTGATTTTATTGTCACGTGTATTTTATAGTAAGAATATAATAAAACACAATGAAAAGCTTTCAATTGTCACTGTGAAACAGCGCCATTTTGAATAATTTAAGGATGAGGGAAAAAAAAGATGAAACTTGAAGACAGACCATCAGTCCTGAGCCAGCTCATCACCGTCAATTATGCCACCCCTCTGCTACTGCTCCACCGCCATCTACACCAGAGCCAACCAACAACAAAGTCACCAATCCTCAGGTGCCATCTTTACCACTGGGCCGATTCTCCTCTGCCTATCCCAAGCAATGAGAGAAACCAGGGAGAGAAAGATAGGGGAGGGGATTCTTACCAAAGTTGGCTGAACAGCAACAGAGGCAGGAGAGAAGGCCTAATGGGATCAGGCTAGAGTTGGAGTCTGCAGTCACAACAGGTGAGGGAGCTGGTCTTGGTTCACTTTGAGCACCATTCTGTCGATCTTTGATGCAGGGATTTTGAAGACGGTACGCATCCTGGAATCACCATTACAGGGAAGGCCGACAGCAAGGTGCAACAGTGATTCACCCCTGTGCAGTCCCAAGTGAGGAGAGACCATCGGGAGAAGGCAGCTGCCTAAGGACAACGGCAAACTGCAGGGCTATCACTGAGGGCCAGGCTGATGCTGAAGATACACAGGGTATAGAGAGGATGGTAAGCAGCTTTGCCCGAGGGGCATAGTTTACCCTGATAAAAGGGCACACAGGCAATGCTTAAATTACTTCCACATTTCTGATCAGTGTCTCAGGGGCTGCTTCTCTTCAAGTAGCTAGTCAAATCTGCTTGTGACATTCTTGAAGGGGAAATCAGCTCCAGTCACAGGGAGGGGATGGCCAACTGATGCCTAATGGCTCTAAAGATGACAGTTACAGTGAATTTCTATACCTCGGGGTCCTCTCACAGACCATTTGGGAGATCTCAGCTGGGAGTCACACTCAGTGGTTCATCGCTGAACCCTCAGTGGACAGTGAACAACATCAGACTCCCCACTGAGGGGGGGGGAGGCCGCCAGGACTCTTGAGCCATTGATTGCACTCATATGCACACCACTGGACCCACAGGACAGCCAACAGCATTTGTCAACCACCAACTCATATGTTCCTACAGCCCGCACCCTCGTGAATGAACAGGGACAGGCTCTGTTAGACAGAACCACTATTGAGGAGGGATTGTAAAGAGAGGCCATCTTTTAGGACCTACAGACTCAGGCCCCATGTGATCTGACATAACTCCTTACACACATGCTCAGTAGCTAATCTTAGAATAAAGGAGTGGTTTATACTTTGCTCTACGCCTCACCATGTTCTTTCATATCACCCCATTTTAACATTGAACTGTAAGCATTTAACTCTTTCAGCTCAACTGCCCCACCCCGTCAGCATTTACAGACTCTTTCATTTGAGGCATTGACCTTTGAAAACACTCTCAGCTCACTTGGAGGATGTGTGAGATACATGGGCAGCATCACCATTGTCTGGGGAGGTCAGCCTGGGTCAAATATGATGGTAGCTTTTCTGAGGCAAAACCATTTCTCTTTCACCCTTCAAGGCTTGATAGCACTTCGTCACTGCCAATCGCTGGGCTTTGAAGCCTGTAGAGTCATTGAGGTAGCTAGGCCACATCAGAACCCATTGAACTTTGTATGAGTTCCTTTTTATGCTTGACGTTAGGAAATATGTTTCACTAAGGTCCACTGCATCTCTAGGAGCCTGAGAAGTTTTGATGGCGTAGGTGATGACTATAATAATCTATGGCTGATGAGGTTCTCTTGCAGTGTCCATGTTGCCTTTTACGTCCTTTAGGTTTTGGAGTTCAGAGGAGATGTGATGGAAAACCTTTTTCACCCAGTGACTGATGGGAACCTGGAACTGACTGCCTATAAGGGTGGTAGAAGCAGAAACCCTCATAAGATTTAGAAAGTACTTAGATACGCACTTGTGATTCTAGGCTATGGGCCCAGTGCTGGACAATGGGATTAGAATCTTTAGATGGTTGTTTTTGACCAGCGTGGTCTCAATGGGCTGAAGGGTCTCTTCCAAGCTGTAGATCTCTATGACACTTCAGCAATTTTTAGAAGTTGAATATTGAGATGATCTAATTTGGATTTGAGCATCTCCTCTTGCTGGATAGCTTCTTAGCTGCTGACCTCTTCTGCCAGTTCCATCTAGGTTTGTCTGAGTCAGGCACATGTCCTTCACTCCCCTTGTATTTATTCATCCATGGGATATGGGCGTCACTAGCAATGCCAGCATTTAGCCCATCCTTAATTACCAGGAGAACAGTTAAGAGTTAACCACATAACTGTAAGTCTGGAGTCACATGTAGGCCAGACCAGGTAAGAACATCCTTCCCTAAAGGAGATTAGTCAACCAGATGGATTTTTGTAACCATTGACAATAGTTGCCATTAGGCCAGTTTTTAATTAAAGTTTTATTTTTCATTATTCGAGATTTTTATTAAAGTGAAATTTCACTGCAATGGCAAGATTTGAACCTATTTCTCCAGCCATTATCCTGGGTTAGCTGTATTGCTAGCACACTGACATTACTACTGTGCCACCACATAGGGTAATGTTGTTCCCATTTGGTCACAGTCTGGAACCATCATTGGGATAGTCTTCATGAAATGGTCACTGATTCTTTGCACAAGCTGATTAAGGGTTCATTCACACCTTCATGGGAATATGACCCAGAGCAATCCTTCCTTCATATAAAACCACCTGACACAATTTGAGGATCTACACTCTTTAAAATCTTTACACTGTAAGTTTGACAAATAAAATATTGCTTGAAAATCCCAACAATGAATAGACTGCGTAAAATTACATTGTATCACCCCATCAGAAAGATTTGAAAATCCACTGTTATATTGACAAATGCTATGATTATGATTGGCTATACATCATTTTAAAACTTTACAATTGTGGCCTATGTTCTTTGCTGTTCATTGACAGGATGTGGACATCAGTGGCTCGGCACCATTTATTGCCCAGAGGGTAATGAGGAGTCAACCACATTGCTGTGGATCTGGAGTCACAAAGTCCCAAAGGACATTAGTGAACCAGATAGGTTGTTCCTGATCGTCCTCAATCGTTTCACGGTCAACATTAGGTTCTTAGTTCAAATTTCTGTTTTGGATTTAAATTTCACCATCTGTCATGGTGAGGAGTGAACCTAGGTCTCTCAGTCAATGGTCCAGCAATTGCCTCCCTGTGGTAATTACATACGAGAAACAAAACAAAAATGACTTTAACACATTGGCCTGAATTTCCTTCATTGGGAGATGGCCCACTGGTGTGTGTCTCAATTTCCAGGTTAAAGTTCATTGGGGCCCTAGTACTATCTGAAGCCTTTGTTAGGAGCTAGGCTCTCGGATCAGTCAGGGTTGGGATACAATGCTGCTGTGTCTTTTACTGGCTGGAGCAGGACAAAAATCAGGCAGGTTGAAATCATTTGAGTCTCGAAACTGACCCATCATTGGATCCCTAGAGAGTGGAAAGAGGCCATTCAGCCCATAGAGGCTGCACTGACTGTCCAAAAAGTTTCCCACTCACTTACCCTGCATATCCCATGACTAATCCACCCAGCCTGCACATCCCTGGTCACTATGGACAATTTAGCTTGGCCAATCCATCTAACCTACACATTTTTGGACTGTGGGAGGAAACCCACGCAGTTGGAGGGAGAACGTACAAACTCCACATAGACTATCACTTGAGGCTGGGATCAAACCCATTCAAAATTGTTTAGTTGTGTGAAATAGGCCAGAAAATGTAACGAGGAAAGGAAGCCAACTCGAGGCATGGTATGGGTTGTCTGGAATGAGGCAGTTTTGGTTTGAAGAACCTTAATGACCTCTACAAGCTAAGAAGAACCTGTAATCATAAGTGCTGTTCAGACTTTTACTCAGCTTGCTTCCTGTGTCTTATTTACTGTACACCGTAAAGAGTTCCTGATGTAACCACAACAGTGAATTCCACTCAAATTGGAGTCGGAATTGCACCATCTCAGGTTACACTGCAAGTCTATGCTAAAATAAATGTCTCTAATCTCAGGAATAAAACTTTTCATCAGCCAACACCATCAGAAAGCTTAATAGAAGGTATTGTTATATTTCCTGGCTGACGTCCCAAATCTATCAACAAACCTTTGATGACACCAAAGCAGCAATCAAAAAAATGGATTATGTGAAAACAGACTTAAATGTTAACTTTGCAAATTTATTGACCAGCGTAATTCAGTCAATAAGGAAGCCAGATGGTATGGATTTTGTTGTACTGAGTCGAACCAAATAAATATTTTGATCAACTACCTCAGGTATTCTTGGTCGTATAATTTAATATTCAAACACGTCCACGCTCACTCTGCTCTATGCTGACTTCAATGCTGACTTCATTTAAAGGGAGAAACACCCTTCAAACAAGTTTCGAGAGGAGGATGTCAGAACTGGGAGCTTAAAACTGTCCAAAAGGGAAGGCCGAGGGGAGCCCCAAGAGATAGAGCTTTAAAACTATGGAGAGATTTATCAGGATCGGCGTAGAGAAGATATTTCCACTGGGATGGGGGCGATGATATGCAGTGTAACTTAAGATTTAAACGTTGTAACTGTACTCACATCCAACACTTCCTTAGAAAGTTCATTTCATATACACATCACCCTCTGTGTAAAAAAATGTATTCCCCCATGTCTTTTTTTAAATACTAGGGAAAAAATTTGCCCCTTCGTCCTTAAATCCCCCAGCCTAGGAAAAAGGCAGCTCCCATTAACTCAAAGCTAGTTGGAAAAGTAAGGTTTGGAGGGATATGGGCCAGGAGCAGGAAGGTGGGACTAGTTTAGTTTGGGATTATGGTCAGCATGGACTGGTTGGACCGAAGGATCATTGTTAAATCGAATTCAGAGAGCAGTTTAAATGCCTAAGTTGCTTACATGTGGAGAAGCTGAGGCATATAGCATAGATGAATTTAAGGGGAAGTTAGATAGGTACATGAGGAGGAACGGAATTGAAGGCATGCAAGGAGGGTCAGATAAATAGGGAAGCTCAGGTTAAATATAAATGCTGAAACATATCATTGGAATGGCTAAATGGCCAATTCTGAGTCACACATTCAATGTAATAAAGGCACATCTCAATCCTCACTCAAGTGAACTTAGCTTCAAGCATCACACTTAGTTTAATCTATAGGTGCCACGGTAGCTCCGTGGTTAGCATTGCTACCTCACAGCGCCAGGGAGCTGGGTTCACTCCCAGCCTTGGGCAACTGCCTGTGTGCTTTTCCTCCCATAGTCCAGAGGTGAATTGGCCACACTAAATTGCCCATAGTGTTAGGTGCATCATTCAGAGGGAAATGGATCTGGGTGGGTTACTCTTCGGAGGGTCAGTGTGGACTTGTTGGGCCGAAGGGCCTGTTTCCACACTGTAGGGAATCTAATCTAATCTCGAGAATGCTATTTCCTTCAGAAATCTCATCTGCCACTATCCCAGCTTCATAGTTACTGCAAACCCTTCCCCAATGTCATTGCCACCTTCACCCCCTGTCTTCACAGGGAACTGAAGTGGTTCCTACCAAGAGCAGAGACCACATCATTAAGTGTCCTCATAGCTGACAAGGGATCACCTGAGCTGTTATTGATTTGGGGTTCAGAGGAATCTTTCAGAATGTTTTCCTCTATTGGCCTTGTTTTCTTTTTTGTTACAATGTGGGTGACAGTGGGTGCTCAGGGGAGAAAGTATTTACCCCCTGGCTGTTATAGTCTGGGCAGTCTTACTGAACAGTTAACCTTATCCTTCTCCCAGTTCTGTAAGCTCATATTTTCCGACACGGCTTCCTTGAGGAAATATTTTCATTGCAATTTTCTTTCATTATTTCACCCGATGTGAGCATTTGATACCCATCCCTAATTGCCCATGAACTGAATGGCTTGCCATGCTCTTTCAGGGGGCTGTTAAGAGTCAATCACATTGCTGTGAGTATGGAGTCACGTGTAGGCCAGACCAGGTTAGGATGGCAGATTTCCTTCCCTGAAAGATGTTACTGAATGACCATTTATAGTAATTGATCTTCGTTGCACGGGCACGAAGATTAGCTTCTAATTCCAGGTTTTATTAACTGTATTTAAATTCCCATTGAATTCTCCTCCCTTTAGCCTGGGTTTTTGTAATTCCAATCCAGTGACATTAGCACCATGTCACTGACTCCGGTTATCCAGGTAAAGAACTACACGCTATTTGTATCCCATTCTGACTGAGAGGCAAAAGGTTGCACGTGCTACTAAATAGGAAACTCAATGTGCTTGCAGCTTCATAGAGGCCGTGGTGAACTTTGAAGTTTGCCAATGGAAAGGGGGCAGTGTTAGAGGCTGTTCACAAAGGGAGTTGTTTCCTGAAGCCTTGACCCACAGAGGCTCCAACTCGTCAGATTTAACAGCGTGTCCGACAGGAAGACGTCACCTGGCCTTCCTGACTCCTGCTGTCTGCATTTTTCTGCCTCCTCTCTACTTTGTAAAGCCTCCTTGACAGGGTGGCCATCCAGGCACTCTTTGACTCTTGCTATGCTGGTACACTGCACCATGCTCCACTCTCCTCCCTCTGCCAGACGGCTTTCAGAACGGAGTTCTGCCCTCTTTATTAGGCCCCTTGGTCTCACCACATCCATCCCCCAACTCATTTTCAAAGGATTCCTTAAGGCCTGTCCTGGTGACGGTATCTTTGCTAATGACACCCCACCCCCACTCCCACTGCAGTCCAACATTAATTGTGAGGTGACTTGGCGACTACTTTCTTGGAGGTTTGAGCTTCGGGAAAGGCTGAACAAGCTGGGGCTGTTTTCCCTGGAGCATTGGAGGCTGAGTGGTGACCTCATAAAATCATGAGGGGTATGGACAGGGTGAATAGATAAGGCCTTTTCCCCAGGGTGGGGGTGTCTAAAATCAGACAGCATAGGTTTGAGGTGAGAGGGGCAAGATTTAAAAAGGACGTAAATGGCAACTTTTGCATCCATAAGGTGGTGCGTGTATGGAATGAGCTGCCAGTGGAAGTGGTGGAGGCTGGTACAATTACAACATTTAAAAGGCATCTGGATCGGTATATGAATAGGAAGGGTTTAGAGGGATATGGGCCAGATGGGACTAAATGAAGCTAGGATATCCAGTTGGCATGGATGAGTTGGACCAAAGGGTCTGTTGCTGTGCTGTATGAGTCTTCTGGAGGATCTATATTGTTGTTTTGCCAAAGTCTTACCAGGACCACAGGGCTGCTGTCTTGTCACAGAGAGATGGCTGGTAGCAATTTAACCTGAGAGCCACCATACCTCAGGCAAGGGGGAGAAGTTGAGAAGGGAAAGTCCTTCAATGAAGCTTCGACCAGAGATCGGAATTGAGCCCATGTTGTTGACATCACACTGCTTTACAAAACCAGCCGTCCATCCAACCAAGCTAAACTGATCCAGGATCTATTATGCCTATATGAGAGCTAATGGCTTAATGCCTCATTGTCATCAACAGTGCACCTCTTCCTGAGTATTACACCAGAGCAGCAAGCTGAGGCTAATGACCCAAATTTCTGGAGGGAGAGTTGAACCCACAAGTTTCTATCTCAGGCAAGACTACCACTCACTGAACCATGTGGACACTGAGCAGGGTGAGGTTGAGATAAGGAGGAAAGGCACCAAGTGGTTATTGAGACAGCAAGTCCCCGACTATCGCAGCAACTTGTATCGAAGCATACCGCCTTTGACTGGCAACATACCACATGATGTCTGTCAGACAAAATTTAACTTCATCTCCAACCCAGTCCATCCTGTAAACAAAGGCTGTAGGTGTTGGAAATCTGAAACAACGATAGAAATTGCTGGAGGAACTCAGCAGATCTCGCAGCATCTGAGGAGAGAAAACGGAGTCAATGTTTCAGGTCCAGCGATCAGAAATAAAACAGTTCTGAAGAAGGGTCACTGGATCTGAAATGTTAACTCTGCTTTCTCTCCACAGATGCTGCCAGACTTGCTGAGTTTCTCTCCAGCAATTTCTGATTTTGTTTCTGCCCATTCTGTCCAGTGCACATTAACTTTATGGTACTCTCTCTGCACACCCACCTCTCCTTGCCTTTGTGCACCCGTATTGACCTGCAAGAACTTTCCCAAACCTAACCTTCTCTGACCCTGCATTCAGCTATTCCTCTACTCCAGACACTTAACTGATTGTTGCCCATTATCTATCAATTCAACTGTTTTGTGGCATTTGCTGTGTTAAAGGGGCTTTCTCAGTGCAAGCTCTTGTTGTTGTTATCAGGTCAATGCCAAATTAGTGCCAGGCAGGGACCGTTTAATACCAAGAGCTGGGGAGTTTTAGGGCTGGGGAGGCAGAATCAGAGAAATTAAAACAAGATGTTTTCCTCACCCAAAGGATGATAGATGTTTGGAACTCCCTTCCACAAATGGCAGTTAACACGAGATCAGTTGTCACTTTTAAAACTGAGGCTGAATATATGTTTCTCAGTCAATGGTATTAGGGAATGTGGGGCAAAACCAGGTATATAGAGTTTCATAAGGGCAGCATGGTGACTCAGCTGTAAACACTACTGTCTCACAGTGCCAGGGAGCCGGATTCAATCCCACCCTTAGGCAACTTTCTATGTGGAGTTTGCACACTCTCCCTTGTGTCTGAGTGGGTTTCCTCCCACATGTGCAGGTTAGGTGCTTAGGCCATGGGATGTACAGACTACATGCATTAGCCATGGGAAATGTAGGGTTACATGGATAGGATTACCAGGGTGGATCTGGGTGGGATGCTCATTGGAGGGTTGGTGTGAACTGGATGGGCCAAATGATCTGCTTCTACACCATAGGGATTCTATGATTCCAAAGAGTCAGAGCACAAAACTGGGCACAATCTCATTGAATGCCGGAACAGAGTAAATGACCAACTCCTGTTCCCACATTTTTGCATTTTGAGTCATAGAAACGTACAGCATGGACTCTTCGGTCCAACCCGTCCATGCCAACCAAATATCCCAACCCAATCTAGTCCCACCTGCCAGCACCTGGCCCATATCCCTCCAAACCCTTCCTATTTATATCCGCATCCAGATGCCTTTTAAATGTTGCAATTGTACCAGCCTCGACCACATCCTCTGGCAGCCATTCCATACACGTACCACCCTCTGTGTGAAAAAGTTGTTGTGAAACTAGAGGTCTCTTTTAAACCTTTCCCCTCTCACCCTAAATCTATGCCCTCTAGTTCTGGATTCTTCCACCCCAGGGAAAAGACTTTGTCTATTTATCCTATCCATGCCCCTCATGATTTTATAAACCTCTATAAGGTCACCCCTCAGCCTCCGCGCTCCAGGAAAAACAGTCCCAGCCTGTTCAGCCTCTCCCTGTAGCTCAAATCCTCCAACGCTGGCAAAATCCTTGTAAATCTTTTCTGAACCCTTTCTAGTTTCACAACATCTTTCTGATAGGAAGGAGACCAGAATTGCACGCAATATTCCAACAGTGGCCTAACCAATGTCCTGTAGAGCCGCAACATGACCTCCCGACTCCTGTACTCAATACTCTGACCAATAAAGGAAAGCATACCAAACGCCTTCTTCACTATCCTACCTACCTGCGACTCTACTTTTAAGGAGCTATGAACCTGCACTCCAAGGTCTCTTTGTTCAGCAACACTCCCTCGGACTTTCCCATTAAGTGTATAAATCCTGCTAAGATTTGCTTTCCCAAAATACAGCACCTCGCATTTATCTGAATT
>NC_057716.1:24666246-24667610 GCF_004010195.1 Chiloscyllium plagiosum | reverse complement strand
CTTCTTTTTCTTAACCAAACCATCAATTTCTTTAGTCATCCGGCATTCCCTATAACTATCAGCCTTTCCTTTCACCCCAACAGGAATATACTGTCTCTGGATTCTCGTTATCTCATTTCTGAAGGCTTCCCATTTTCTAGCCGTCCCTTTACCTGCGAACATCTGCCTCCAATCAGCTTTTGAAAGTTCTTGCCAAATACCGTCAAAATTGGCCTTTCCCCAATTTAGAACTTCAACTTTTAGCTCTGGTCTATCTTTTTCCATCATTATTTTAAAAGTAATAGAGCTATGATCACTGGCCCCAAAGTGCTCCCTCACTGACACCTCAGTCACCTGCCCTGCCTTATTTCCCAAGTGTTTTGCACCTTCCCTAGTCGGTACATCCACATACTGAATCAGAAATGTTCTTGTACACACTTAACAAATTCCTCTCCATCTGAACCCTTAACACTATGGCAGTCCCAGTCTATGTTTGGAAAGTTAAAATCCCCCACCATAACCAGTGTATAATTCTTACAGATAGCTGAGATCTCCTTACAAATTTGTTTCTCAATTTCCCTTTGACTATTAGGGGGGTCTATAATACAATCCCAATAAGGTGAGCATCCCTTTCTTATTTCTCAGTTCCACCCAAATAACTTACCTGGATGTATTTCCGGGGGTATCCTCCCTCAGCACAGCTGTAATGCTATCCCTTATCAAAAATGCCACTCCCCCTGCTCTCTTGCCTCCCCTTCTGACCGTCCTGTAGCATTTGTATCCTGGAACATTAAGCTGCCAGTCCTGCCCATCCCTGAGCCATGTTGCTGTAATTGCTATGATGTCCCAGTCCCATGTTTCTAACCATGCCCTGAGTTCATCTGCCTTCCCTGTTAGGCCCCTTACATTGAAATAAATGCAGTTTAATTTATCAGTCCTACCTTGTTCTCTGCTTTGTCCCTGCCTGCCCTGACTGAGTTGCTTCTGTTCTCAACCGTACCAGTCTCAGATTGACCTCTTTCCTCACTATCTCTCTGGGTCCCACACCAACCACCTTACTAGTTTAAATCCTCCTGAGCTCCCGAGCAGCTCTAGCAAATCTCCCTGCCAGTATATTAGTCCCCTTCCAATTTAGGTGCAATCTGTCCTTCTTGTACAGGTCACTTCTACCCAAAAGAGATGCCAATGATCCAAAAATGTGAATCCTTCTCCCATACACCAACTCCTCAGCCATGCATTCATCTTCTCTATCCTCCTATTCCTGCCCTCACTAGCTTGTAGCACCGGGAGTAATCCGGATATTACTACTTTCGAAGACTTCCTTTTTAAATTCCTGCCTCTCTATATTCTCCTTTCAGAATCTCATCCTTTTCCCTTCCTATGTC
>NC_057716.1:24652355-24666207 GCF_004010195.1 Chiloscyllium plagiosum | reverse complement strand
TCTATCCTCCTATTCCTACCCTCACTAGCTTGTAGCACCGGAGAGTAATCCGGATATTACTACTTTCAAAGACTTCCTTTTTAAATTCCTGCCTAACTCTCTATATTCTCCTTTCAGAATCTCATCCTTTTCCCTTCCTATGTCGTTGGTTCCAATGTGGACAATGACCTCCTGCTGGCCTCTCTCCCCCATGAGAACATTCTGCACCCTCTCTGAGACATCCTTGATCCTGGCACCAGGGAAGCAACAAACCATTCTTATTTTTTGCTGCTGGCCACAGAAACGTCTGTCTGTATCTCAGACTAGAGAGTCCCCTAACACAATTGATCGCTTGAAACCCGACGTACCCCTCATTGCATTAGAGCCAGTCTCAGTGCCAGAAATTTGGCTGTTCATGCCACATTCCTTGGAGAATCCATCATCCCCTACATTTTCCACAAGTGTACTTGTTTGAAATGGGGATAGCCACAGAAGACTCCTGAACTAACTGCCAACCTCTTTTACCTTTTCTGGAATTAATCCATCTATGTGACTGTATCTGAGACCTTCCCTCTTCCTCTAACTGTCATCCCTTACACCTACTTGCTCTTGTAAATTCCTCATTGCCTTTAACTGGCTCTCCAACTGATCCATTCTATCTGATAGGATTCGCAACCAATGGCATTTATTGCAGATATAATCCTCAGTAACACATAAACTCTTCCTGCAGTCCCACATCTAACAAGAGCATATCACTCTACTAAAGGGTATTTTTGCCTCTTTCAATCTACAGACCCAGAAAATACCCCTGTCTTATTCCTCTACAAATCCCTGCTCCAGGTTAAATTAATATTTATGGCTTATATTGAGATATCTCAATACAACATATAATCAAGCAAGAACCCACTCTAGTCACTACTGCAGATTTACAGAAAGGCCACAATAAAAACAATTCACTTATCTGTTTCTGCCATGACGTCTCCCAAACAGGTTCCTCCAAGATTAGTTGTGAATTTCACTGTTTGTTAATTTTCCCAGAAGCACTCTGATGTCCAGCGATACATGAATTCAAACAGCAAAGGCAGTAACTGTGCAGGTTCACTGCTGTGTCTCACAAACTGTCCAAATTCAAGCTGCAGTAAGGAAAGAACTTGCATTGACGTAGTGCTATTCCTTCCTGGACCTCTCTATCTCCATCCTCAGTGACTGATTAACCACAGACATCTACTACAAACCCATGGACTCCCACAGCTAGCTGGACTACATCTCCTCTCACCCTGCTTCCTGTAAAAATGCTATCTCTTATTCCCAAATCCTCCACCTGTGCCACATCTGTTCCCAGGAGGACCAGTTCCACCTTAGAACATCCCAGATGGCCTCCCTCTCCAACGACCGCAATTTCCCCTCCCACATGGTCGCCGATACCTTCCAGTGCGTCGGCTCTATTTCCCATACTTCCGCCCTTGAACTCACCCCTCCCAACGCAACAAGGACAGAACGCCTCTGGTCCTCACCTTCCACCCCACCAACCTCCGGATACATCACATCATTGTCCACCACTTCTGCCACCTACAACAGACCCCACCACCAGGAATATATTTCCCTCCGCACCCTGTCAGCACTTCAGAGAGACCATTCCCTTCGCGACTCCCTTGTTAGGTCCACACCCCCAACAAACCCACCCTCCACTTCTGGCACATTCCCTGGCTCCCGCAAGAAGTGCAAAACTTGTGCCTACACCTCCCTCCTCACTTCCACCCAAGGCCCAAAATGATCCTTCCATATCTGACTGAAATTTGCCTGCACCTCCACCAATGTCATCTGCTGTGTCCATTGCTCTCGATGTGGTCTCCTCTACATCGGGGAGACAGGATGCCTACTTGTGGATCATTTTGGAGAACATCTCTGGGCCACCCGCACCAACCAACCCCACCACCCTGTGGCTGTACCCTTCAACTCCCCCTCCCACTTCGCCAAGGATACGCAGGTCCTGGGCCTCCTCCATCACCAAACCCTAACTGCCCGATGCTTGGAGGAAGAACACCTCATCTTCTGCCTTGGGACCCTGCAACCACACGATCAATGTGGATTTCAACAGTTTCCTCATTTCCCCATCCCCCACATTATCCCAGTCCCAAGCTTCCAACTCGGCACCGCCCTCTTGACCTGTCCATCACCTTTCCCATCTATCCGCTCCACCCTCCTCTCCGACCTATCACCTTCTCCCTCACCTTTACCTACCTATCGTATTCCCAGCTGCCTTCCCTCCAACCTCACCCCCACCCATTTATCTTTCAGCCCCCCGGCCCACAAGCCTCATTCCTGATGAAGAGCCCGAAATGTCGGTTCTCCTGCTGCTTGACTTGCTGTGCTTTTCCAGTGCCCCATTCTCGATAGCACTATTCGTGACCTATGAGCATTCCAGAGCACTTTGCAGTCAAATAAGCCCTGTGTTTTCTGAACTGCATTCTATGGAAATGCAGCAGTCAGTTTTCATACAGCATAGATCTCACATGGTCATTTTCAGCATCTCTCCCCAGGGCCCTACCATTACTTGTACAAGTCCTACCCTGGTTTGATTTACCAAAATGCAGCACCTCACATTTATTTAAATGAAACTCCACCTTCCACTCCTTGGTCCATCGGCTAATCCGATCAAGGTCCCATTGTGCTCTGGGATAATGTTCTCCTTTGTCCACTACAACACCTACAAATCGGATGGGTTTAGGGGAATAGGGGCCAAAAGTTGGCAAAGGGTCTAGACCAGATTGGGATGTCTGGTCGGCACAGATATGTTGGACCGAAGGGTCTGTTTCCATGTCGTATGACTCTATGAATCCACCCTTTCCCAGCCCCGAAAAGAACTAATATGATAACGACAGGTTACTTTTCTTTTAAGATATTGATAAATAAGACGCCAGAGAAGAGTCCTTTCGCTCTTCTACAAAACAGAACAATGGGTTCTCCCATCTTTAACAAAGGGGAGAAGTAGGGTTGAGGATGAACGATTCATTGTAAAGATCGTGCCTCTGACAGTGTAATGCCCCCCCAGCACTGCGACAGAAAGTAGATTCCAAGCTCAAGTCTCTGGGGTGGGATGTGAAACGAGAATAGATTTCCTCTCCCTCTCCACTCCATTCAGATTCACCTGCCGGGTTTCTAGCTTTTAGGGACTGACAGTACCCTGCAGACCCCAGGCTCTTCTATGTTAGCTCAACCGACAGCGTCGCTGGGAAGTTTTATTATTGGCCCTGACAGGGTTAAGATGCAATGCCATCAGCTGCTCAAACACAGTCTGTATTTGTCTGTGCGTAACTGTGTTAATATTTAGTCATCTAAAAGTATTGATAGATATTGAAATACTTTATTTGCCCTCGGGTTAAATCCAGCACATTTGATTTGAATTTGCTCTCTCAATTACTCTACTGCAGGTGGATGCATTGAACAACATGCAGATGAACTGATTCATATGACATTTCATTTCAATTCAGTATTGGATAAATGGTACATTTATCTTTTAAAATGTCCTAATGTCTTTTGCTTTCTGCAATTCACATTGCAGCCAAAACAGTTAGAGTGAAATGTCACCTTGTTTTTGTTTTCCTAATTGCTCATAATAACAACTCATATACAAATTACGCATGTTGTTGAATGCTCTGAGTGAAACCTTGTGCTCAGGAATCTGAGCTCGGATTGCAGTCTTACATTTTCAGTTTTTAAAAATTTATTTTTAAATAAAATATTGTCCTTTTTGGACTCTTCATCCGTGTGGCCTCCCTGGAATTTAATTGACATATGGCATTCTTCATTAAGCCCACTCGAGCAGTTTCATTGGTCAGTTGGAGTCAGGTGACCTGCTTTCTTCTCCCCCATGAGACTGATTGACTAAAGAGAGCCACACTTGATAACCTTTCACCTTTGTTTCATGGCCTTTCTTCTGTCATTGCCTCATTGGTCTGGGGTATTTCACTCTGCGAGGGGACCTTAATCACTTGTCTCAGTCTTCCAAGAGTCTTAATAGTCTGTTCCACCCCCACATCGGTCCAAAGCAAAGACAGTTCTGGTTCTTGGAGTGACACTAGGGGACACACCTTGATCGCCGGAAATGCCTCACCAACTTCTATGTGAAGCGGCAAATGGATGGGGACCCTCCAAGACTCTGGCTGCTGTGGAAATGAAGGACTTAAGTTTATCCAGCAGCGGTCTTCCGCGATTCTGAACAACCAATGTAGCCATTTTTGCAGGGTGGACATTGTCGTAAGGTAGGCAGCCAATCAATGCACTGCAGAACTCCTAAAATTATTGTATCTGTACCTGCATCCACCACTTCCTGCATTCCACACACGAACCACTCTCTGTGTAAAAAAAGCATCACCCTCATGCCCTTTTTAAATTTTTCTCCTCTCACCTTAAAAATATGCCCCTTAGTTTTGAACTCCCCCATCTTTGTGAAAATGCCCTTCCTATTCACCTTATCTATACCCCTCATGATTTTATAAACCTCTATAAGATCATCCTTCAACCTCCTATGCCCCAGTGAAAAATCGTCCCAGCCTACTTTTATAACTTTTATGTTTTTATGGTTTATTATTCAATGGAATTACCATCGCTGAATCTTGCAGTAGCGACATCCTGGAGGTTACTGTTAGCCAGAAACTGAACTGGACCAGTCATATTGTGGCTGCCTGAGCAGATCAATCCTGCAGTTAGTAACTCACCTCCTGACTCCCCAAAGCTTGTGCACAATTGACAAGGCCGAAGTCAGGAGTGTGATGGAATACTGGGGTGTAGCTCCAATAACACTCACAAAGCCTGACACCACCCAGGGCAAAGCAATTTGTTCAGTTGGCACTTCATTCACCATTAACTATGCCCTCAATGATGGCACAGTAGCAGCAATGTGTACCATGTACAAGATGTACTGCAGCAACTCACTAGGCCTCTATATACAGCGTCTTCCAAATCCACATCCTCTACCATCTGAAAGGACAAAGGCAGCAGATACTATCGGAAGGATGTTGTGAAACTTGAAAGGGTTCAGAAAAGATTTACAAGGATGTTGCCAAGGTTGGAGGATTTGAGCTATAAGAAGAGGTTGAACAGGCTGGGGGTGTTTTCCCTGGAGCGTCGGAGGCTGAGGGGAGACCTTATAGAGGTTTACAAAATCATGAGGGGCATGGATAAGGTAAATAGGCAAGGTCTTTTCCATGGGGTGGAGAGTCCAGAACTAGAGGGCATAGGTTTAGGGTGAGAGGGGAAAGATATAAAAGAGACCTAAGGGGCAACTTTTCAAGCAGAGGATGGTGCGTGCATGGAATGGGCTGCCAGAGGAAGTGGTGGAGGCTGGTACAATTGCAACATTTAAAAGGCATCTGGATGGGTATATGAATAGGAAGGTATTGGAGGGGTATGGGCCGGGTGCTGGCAGGTGAGACTAGATTGGGTTGGGATATCTGGTCAGCATGGACGGGTTGGACCGAAGGGTCTGTTTCCATGCTGTACACCTCTATGACTCTATGAATCTATACATAGGAACCCCATAACCTGCAAGTTCCCTCCAAGTTACACATAACCCTGACTTGGAAATATATCCAAGCTGTTTCTTCAATGTCAGAATCCCAGAATTCCCTCCTCAACAGCACTGTGAGCATCCCTACACCACACGGACTGCAGCAGTTCAAGAAGATGACTCATCACTACCTTCTCAGGGACAAGTAGGGAAGGGCAAAAGATGTATGGCCTAGCCGCAAACACCCACGGCCCATGATAGAATAAACAGAAGAGTGCAGAAATCATTCGACGTCTCATCTGAAAAGCAACACCTCTGTCAGTGCTGATCCCCTCGGACGTGCAGTGCAGCAGAAATGCTGGCTAGGTTTCTGCCTAAGAGCATAAGAACTCAGAGCAGGTGTAGGCCATTTGGCCCCATTCGGGCCTAGTGTGCTATTCAATAGGCTGATCTTCTTCATGTATATTCTGAGCTAGTTTACTCTTATAAACTATCACATCTTTATTAATAGCATTTCTCTTGGCTTTCTATTGACCGTTAAAGTAGTTTCCCACAAAGCTTTGCCATTTTGTATGCATTAGCTTTCAATTGATAGCCTCCTTTGTTTCCCCAGTTATCCATGGCTGATTATCCCTTTTACTACAGCCCTTCCTTTTTCACTGGTACATACTTCAGTCTCTGGAATTAAACTGGAATCCACAGTTCTCTGACACTAAGGACAGAGAGTGCCAAGAAATTTCAAACAGTTTGATGGTATTGACTGACAGATTGATAGAAAGGCAAAGGGAAGGTCTTGTGTACTTGAGCAGGGTCACCCTGGTTTCACCCACCCTGGAGAAACAATGGGAGAGGTCAATGAGTAAAGGAGTTGACCTGCTTGTGTGCCCAATTCCATGAGGATGTGGGGAATGCAACCATGTCTGTGGCGATCTTGTGACCTCGTAGTTTGTAGCTCTGCCTCTGAGCCAGAAAGCAGTGGGTTCGAATCCCACTCCGGGATGTGTTAGTCCTCATCGTTTCACGACACAGTCCAACTGGTTAACAAATCAACCTACTCATCTTTCCAGCAATTTATTCCCTAAAGGGGAGGGAAAAACTGTGCATAAAGAGAACTAAATAAGCAATACTGCATATCAGCTGACCACAATATAGGCATTGTTTCCCAGAATGCATTGCAGAAAGGAGCATTAAAAGCTTCCTCCCCTTTCTGTTTAACAAAAAGAGTTTGATTCTAAACCCAAGAGCCTTCACTCGAGGTCACAATTGAACTCCCTTTTCAACATAACTTAGCAAGTTCACTTTTATTAAAAAGATACTAGAAGCAAGTGAAGGAGGCACAGGATAGTTTGGATGTCAAACCTTCTGTGGCTTAACTGAAGGACATATAGCTTAGACATGTTCCATTTTCCACAGAAGGAAATGCAATCAAGTCAGGGGATGGAGAATTGCAGATATTTTGCTGCACATGACGCCAATTCATCCAGCCCTTCCTGATAAGCAGGCAGTTGGTATACAGTAACTTATAGCCAAGCTGGCTTGATGATGGAACTGAAGGCATTGTTGCTAAGTTTGCAGATGACAAAAAGATAGTGTGTCATCTAGGGACAGGTAGTGTAGATGAAGCTCCTGATGAAGCGTCGATTCTCCTGCTCCTCGGATGCTGCCTGACCTGCTGTGCTTTTCCAGAACCACACTCTCAACTCTAATCTCCAGCATCTGCATCCTCACTTCTGCCTGCAGAATGACTTGGATAGGCTGGAAGAGTGTGTGAAGGAGTGGCAGATGGAATACAACATGAAAAAGAATAGAGGCATGGACTATTTTCTAAATGGGGGAACACGCAGAGTCAGGATTCCTGCTTCAAGATTCTCATAAGGTTAACATGCTGGTTCATTTGGCAGTTAGGAAGGCAAATGCAATCTTAGCATTCAATTTAAAAGGTCTAGAATAAAAGACCAGAGATGTACTGCTGAGGCTATATAAGGTTCTGATCAGACTACAATTGTAACATGAAGAGCAGCTCTCAGCTCCATATCTAAGGAAGGATGTATGTGCCTTGGAGGGGCTCCATAGTAGGTTCACAAGAATGAAGGGCTTGTCTGATGAGGGTTGGTTCAGTACTCTGGATCTATACTTGACGCAATTTAGAAGGATGAGGGGTGACCTCATTGAAACATACACAACACTGCGAATCCTGGATAGATTGGACTTGGAGAAATTGTATCCACTAATGAGAGAGGCTAGGACCTGAGGGCACAGCCTCAGTGAAGGGACGACCATTTAGATCTGAGATGGTAAAGTATTTTTCAGCTAGAGAATGTGGAATTCATTGCCACAGAACACTGTGGAGGCGAAGTCATTGAGTGTATTTAAGATAGAGATAGATAGATTCTTGATTAGTAAGGTGATTGAGGGTTACAGGGTGAAGGCAGAAGAATGAGGTTGAGGAATGTATCAGCCATGATCGAATGGTGGAGTAGACTCAATGGGCCAAATGGCCTAATTCCACTCCTGCATCCTCTCGTTTTATTATAGTCTTCTGGAGCTGGACTGTTTATTTGATGTTAATAAGATGCAGGTTATAACATGGGGAGAATAGTAGATCAATAGTCCTTGAGCCTGTTCTCACAGTCAATTTGATCATGGCTGTTCTACACAAGCTATTTACCTGTCTTGGTTCTGTAGCTGTAATCCCCTCACTTAAGACAAATTTCTTTTCAATCTCAGTTTTGACATTTTTAATTGACATGCAGCATCAACAGGGAAGGGAGTTCCAGATTTCAACACCCTTTGTACAGTACAGTGGTTCCATTCCACATGGATTGGCTGGCACAGATTCCCAACAGTTCTTCCTCTCTTACACAGCCTGATCTTTTAAGGCCCAGTCTTGGGCACCCTAACTTAACACAAAGCTCTCTTTCCTGTACTCTGTCTCGCTATTGTTAAGATCCAACCCACTATGATGGCGTCTTCAGGAGGTGAGTTTAGTAAGATTGCCATGGTCCCATGGTGACCTGTGCTGTTAAAAAGGCATTTAACAAGCAATTTTGAGCATCTACTGGGGACATTGCACTGTCTAGTGAGTCCCTTGCCATGTTGCTTGTGGAGAGCAAACACATTACGGTGAGATGATCTTGGTGTTGAGATAGGTGTCTCCGATGATTTTCAGACACATCTCACCACAGCCCACATCGCTCAAGGCCCAGTAAGCTTTGGTCCTGGCACTCATGCCAAAAGGCTCTTCGATACAATTGCCAACCAGCTATGTGGCAAGGACACGAATCTGCCTTTGCCCATCTGAGGCAGGAGGAAAGAATTTGAACATTGTACTTCAAACTCTTGATTCCCTGAACTGAACATGCAGGTTGTGGGCTAAGTAAGTAAGAGGATAATGGTCAGAAATGGCTCATTTTCTCCCATCTATTCCAAACAGCTTTCCCCTTTCAATTTCAATTTAATTCCCTAAAAGGCCTTTGTCACTCTCTGCCCACTGTTAATACGCTGATTTTCTTGAATGTATTCACAGCTGCAAAATTAATTCCTTCTCAGTTCGATAACTTGCACTTACATTCTATGATCTTCCACCTTTTCTCTTCATCCTCTGTCCCATCACCAGAGTAGAGTCAGACAAACTAGTGGGGCTAAAGGCATGTAAGTTCCCTAGGCCAGATGACTTGCATCCGAGGATCCTAAAAGGTGCAGCTACGAAGATAATGAATGCATTGGCTGTAATTTTCCAAAAAAATCCATGGATTCTGGTGAAGTACCGGAGGATTGGAAAGCTGCCCATGGTAGCACCCCTGGTCTAAAAGGGAGGGAGGCAAAAAATGGGTAATTATAGACCAATTTTAGCCCGACACCTATTGTCGTAAAAATGTTGGAATCAATTGTTAAGAAAGTAATAACAGCATATTTGGAAAATGATATTCTAATCAAGCAGAGTCAGCATCGCTCCATGAAAGGGAAATCGTGTCCGTCCAACTTATTAGAATTTTTTGGAGTGCAGGTTCATAGCTCCTTGAAAATGGAGTCACAGGTAGATAGGATAGTGAAGAAGGCATTTGGTATGCTTTCCTTTATTGGTCAGAGTAATGAGTACAGGAGTTGGGAGGTCATGTTGCGGCTGTACAGGACATTGGTTAGGCCAATTTTGGGATATTGCATGCAATTCTGGTCTCCTTCCTATCAGAAGGATGTTGTGAAACTTGAAAGGGTTCAGAAAAGATTTACACAGATGTTGCCAGGGTTGGAGGGTTTGAGCTATCGGGAGAGGCTTAAAAGGCTTGGGCTGTTTTCCCTGGAGTGTCGGAGGCTGAGGGGTGACCTTTACAGAGGTTTATAAAATCATGAGGGGCATGGATCGGGTAAATAGACAAGGTCTTTTCCCTGGGATGGGGGAATCCAGAACTAGAGGTTTAGGGTGAGAGGGAAAAGATATAAAAGAGATTTAAGGGGGCAACTTTTCCACGCAGAGGGTGATACATGCATGGAATGAGCTGCCAGATGAAGTGATGGAGGCTGGTACAATTACAACATTTAAAAGGCATTTGGATGGGTATATGAATAGGAAGGGTTTGGAGGGATATGGGCTGGGTGCTGGCAGGTGGGACTAGATTGGGTTGGGATATCTGGTCGGCATGGACGGGTCGGACCAAAGGATCTATTTCTGTGTTTTACATCTCTATGACTCTATGACTCTGAGTCTCAACCAGAGTGGATAGAGGAGGATCAGTAGATGTGTTGTATTTGGCCTTCCAGAAGGTGTTCGACAAGATACCTCACAAACAGTTACGGCATAAGATAAAAGCTTATGGTGTTGGAGGTAGAATATCGGCATGAATAGAGGATTGGCTAAAGAGCAGGAAAGAGTGAATGGGGATAAGGGGTTCTTTTCCAGGTTGATAACCATAACCAGTGGAGTTCCGTGCTGGGACCATAACTGTTTACAATCTATACTAATGACTTGGTGGAAGGAAGTGAATGAACGTACTGTAGCCAAATTTGCAGATGATGCAAAAATAGGTGGAAAGGCAGGTTGTGAGAGGGATGCAAACAGTTTGCAGTGAGATTTCAATAGGTTAAGTAAGTGGGCAAAAAGCTGGCAAATGGAGTATAATGTGGGAAAATGCGAAGTTGTTCATTTTGGAAAGGGGAACAGAGGAACAGCATATTTTTAAAATGGAGAGAAACTGCAGAAAGGTGCAACCCAAAGGGGATTTGGGGTGGGGGGGTGGGGGGTACTTATGCCTGAACCACAGAAAGCTAGCACACAGGTACAGCAGGTAATCAGGAAGGTGAATGGAATAATGGTCCTTATTTCAGAGAGGTTGGAATATAAGAGGAGGGAAATCTTACTGCAACTGTGCAAGGTGCTGGTGAGACCACACCTGGAGTACTGTGAGCAGTTTTGTCCCCTTTTTTGAGGAAAGATATCATTTCATTGGTGGCAGTTCAGAGAAGGTTGACTCAGACAATCTGTGGTACAGAGGCGTTGTCTTATGACCAAAGGCTAAAGAGATTGAGACACTGTTCAGTACAGTTTAGAAGAATGAGAGGTGGTTTGATTTAGTTGTAGGTGAGCACTTTGGAGAGAGTGACCATAATTAGTTTAGTTTAGCCATGGAAAGAGATAGGTACATGCCACAGGTCAAAAGTTATCGATGGGGCAAAGGCAATTATAATGCGATTAGGCAAGAATTAGGATGCATAGAATGGGGTAGCAAAATGCAGGGGATGCAGACAATGGAAATGTGGGGCTGGTTTAAGGAACAGATATTATGTGTCTTTGATAGGTATGTCCCTGTCAGGCAGGAAGGAAGTGATATGATAAGGGAACCGTGGTTTACAACAGAAATTGCATCTCTTGCTAAACTGAAGAAGGAGGCTTATGTGTTGATGAGGCAAGATGGTTCAGATGGGGAGATGGAGAGTTACAGATCAGCTAGGGCAGATTTAAAGAGAGAGTTAAGAAGAGCAAAGAGAGGACACGAGCAGTTTTTAGTAAATAGAATAAAGGAGAACCCTAATGCTTTCTGTAGGAATGTGAGGAATAAAAGGATGATTCGGGTAGGAATAGGACCAGTCAAAGACAGAAGTGGGAAGTTGAATGTGGACCCTGTGGAGATCGGAGAGGTGCTAAATGAACATTTCTCATCGGTGTTCACTCAGGAAAAGGAGAATATTGTAGAGGAGAAGAATGAGGTATGAGATATTAGACTGAAAAGGACCTTAGTTAGTTACGAATAGGTGCCATCAATTCTAGAAGGAGTGAAAGTAGACAAGTCCCCTGGGCCGGATGGGATTTGTCCAAGGATTCTCTGGGAAGCTAGGGAGGAGATAGCAGAACCTTTGGCTTTGATATTTGAGTCATCATTGTGTATGGGTTTAGTACCTGAGGACTGGAGGATTACAAATGTTGTGCCCTTATTCAAGAAGGGCAGCAGAGATGACCCAGGTAATTATAGACCAGTGAGACTTACTTCTGTTGTAGGAAAAGTTTTGGAAAGGATTATAAGAGATCAGATTTATAATCATCTAGCAAACAATAATTTTATTTCAGATAATCAACATGGTTTCATCAAGGGCATGTTGTGTCTCACAAACCTCATTGAGTTTTTTGAGAAGGTGAGCAAGCATGTAGATGAGGGTAGGGCAGTTGATGTGGTATACATGGACTTCAGTAAAGCCTTTGATAAGGTTCCACATGGTAGGCTGTTGGAGAAAATGCAGCGGCATGGGATTGCGGTGATTTAGTAGTTTGGATTAGAAACTGAGATGTGGCAAATGGAGTTCAATGCAGCTAAATGTGAGGTGATGCACTTTGGGAAGAATAACAGGAAGGCAGAGTACTGGGTCAATGGAAAGATTCTTGGTAGCGTGGATGTGCAGAGGGATCTTGGAGTCCATGTACATACATCCCTGAAAGTTGCCTCCCAGGTGGATAGTGCTGCTAAGAAGGCATACAGTGTGTTAGCTTTCATTTGTAAAGGGATTGAGTTATGGAACCGCAATATCATGCTGTAACCATACAAAACACTGGTGTGGCCACACTTGGAATATTGTGTACAGTTCTGGTCGCCCCATTACAGGAAGGACGTGGAAGCATTGGAAAAGGTGCAGAGGAGATTTACCAGGATGTTGTCTGGTCTGGAGGGAAGGTCTTATGGGGAAAGGCTGAGAGACTTGGGTCTGTTCTCATTGGAAAGAAGAAGGCTAATGGGGGATTTGATAGAGACATACAAGATGATCAGAGGATTAGATGGGGTAGGCAGTGAGAGTCTTTTTCCTAGAATGATGACATCAGCTTGTATGAAGGGGCATAACTACAAATTGAGGGGTGATAGATTTAAGACCTACATCAAGGCAGGTTCTTCACGCAGAGAGTGTTAAGAGCGTGGAACGCCCTACCTGCTAATGTAGTCAACTCAGCCACATTAGGGAGATTGTGGACCTGAGGAATGTCGGATCAGCCATGATCCCATTGAACTGCAGAGCAGGCTTGAGGGGCCGAATGGCCCACTCCTGTTCCTATTTCTTATCAAATCATTCCTGTCAGTCCAGAATTTTCCATTACTGCTGGGTGTTTTTTGCCGTTAGCCTTTGCTCCTCTGTGTCCAAATGTTCTGGGTTCAAGGCCCATTGCAAAGACCTGAGCACTAACTCCAGGCTGACACCTGAGTGTAGAGCTGGGGAAGGGCTGCAGTGTAGGCTGAGTTATAAAACCCAGCTCCATCTGCCGTAGAACCATAGAGAGAGAGTTATACACATGGAAACAGACCCTTCAGTCCAACTCGTCCATGCTGACCAGACATCCTAAATTAATCTAGTCCCATTTGCAAACGTTTTGCCATATCGCTCTAAACCCTCCCTGTTCATATACCCATCCAGATGCCTGTTAAATGTTGTAATTGTACTAGCCTCCACCACTTCCTCTGGCAGCTCATTCCATACATACATGACCCTTCGTGTGAAAAGTTACCCCTTTTAAATCTTTCCTCTCTCACCTTTAAATGCATGCCTTCACGTTTTGGACTCCCCTACCCTGGGGGAAAAAAGACCTTGTCAATTCACCCTATCCATGAGGAGGGCTTTAAATTAAATGGTAGGGGCAAGAGATCAAATTTGGGATGATTTGATAACTTAAGTAGAGAAGATCAAAGAAGAAAATAAGGTAACTTTAAGAGAAATGATTATCAGAGTTTGACAGAAAAAGGATGGCATGCACGAACCTAAAATGTGTACCAACGGATAAATGATTTTAAAAAACAGAGCTAAAGGCTCAGCATTTGAAAGCATGTATTATTTGTAACAAAACAGATTAATTGACAATGCAAATGGAAATAACTGTAGCCTGATCATCATTGC
>NC_057716.1:24641766-24651855 GCF_004010195.1 Chiloscyllium plagiosum | reverse complement strand
GAATCCTCCTCCGCCCTTCTCCTTGAGATGAGGAAACCCCGGATAGCGGACAGTGTCAGCGGCTTCTGGGATTTCATGATTTACCTGAAGTCGTCGGACGAGTCGAAGCACGCTGCTCTGTTCTGGGTCCTGGCCCAGCTCTTCTGGGACATCTACGTGGACTGTATGGTGTCGCGCACCCACGGACTGGGGCGGAGGCGGTTCACTGACGATGAGAAGGAACTGACTGCTCTCCACACTCAGATCTCAGGCAGTAGGTCTCCAGCCACCTCTGGCCGTTCAGTCATCCATCAGCCCCCTCATTCCATTTACCCCCCCACTCCCCTCTCCGCTCCTCCTGACTTATTTTCCCGGGCCCCCGCAGCAACAACAGCTTGCATTTACATGGCACCTAAAGCTTCCCAGGGTTTCCCTTTCACAGAAGCTTCACCCGCAAAAGGAACATTGTGTACAGGGAGCCAAGGATGGGCCTGAGAAATACATTTCAGGGACACTAGAGAGATGCAGATGCTTAGAGAGAAAATTCCAGGGTTGGTGACATCATGGCTTGGTGTCAAGTTTTGTTTGGTACTTTGGGACATTTTGCTAAGTTAAAGGTACTACATAAATTTGTGGGCACGAGTAGAATTTGCAAATGGCCCTGATTTGCCGCCAAAGGTCAAATATTGTTCAAACCAAATTGAAATGCATTTAATGCTTGAGCAGCAGTCATGTTGTGAGACCTGGACAAAGTTGCTCTGCTTTTTTTTTTGGATTGTCAACAGCCTTTTGTTCTCATTAGAGAAACATTTTTCTAATCACACATTCTGCCCTGGATAATTCCATCGTTAAAAGCCGTCGCGAAAAGAACAGCCAGAAGTATTGGGGTGAGTTTAATCATCTCACTGAGATGTCTGCACAAGAGCTCAGAGCGCAATCATTGCTCAGTTTCACCACCTCCACCCTAATCCTGGGCCAGCTTCTTGGAAATGGGACTGAAGTGGGTGTTACCACAGCCCAGAATAGACTACATTCCCTACAGTCTGGAAACAGGCCCTTCGTCCCAACAAGTCCATACTGACCCTCCAAAGACTAACCCAGCCAGACCCATTTCCCTCTGACTAGTACACCAAACACCACAGGCAATTTAGCATGGCCAATTCACCTGACCTACAGGTCTTTGGAATGTGGGAGGAAACTGGAGCACCCTGAATGTAACCCACGCAAGACACAGGGAGAATGTGCAAACTCCACAGACAGTTGCTTGAGGCTGGAGTTGAACCCGGGTCCCTGGCGCTGTGAGGCAGCAGTGCTAACCACTGAGCCACTGTGCTGCTCCGAGATCAGGTTGTCTTGTTAAATAGCTTCTAAAATCCCAGGAGAACATTGCCGGAGGTATTTCCTGAGAAAACCCCAGCATGTTTAACCGCCTTACCCGGTCTTTCTCCTCTTTTCAGGAAGCATTGACAAAGTTTCAATGATGGCCGCAAACTTTGAACATTTCAGTCCCCCTGCCAACAAAAATGGAAAAAATGTGAACGGTTAAATCTTTCATTGTTAACCCCTGAAGCTGTCTGGATGTGAGCAAACATTCATTGCACTGTTTCAGCCACTGAACAAATTGATGTGCAGTTTATCAGTCAAAACCTCTAATTTTCAAGATGAAAACAAATTCTTGCCCTACATCTATGCATGTATGTAAGAACAGGTCTACAAGGCACTTTGCAAAACTCTTCCAGTGCTTCTGAGATTAGATTAGACTTGTCAAATCAGGAAGAACCTGAATTGTTTCAAAAAGAAATCAGCAATATCGATTTTGGGCAATTTTGTGGAGAGTTTTTCCCCATGAGCTCTGGTGAAATTTCTCAAGCTGTGCACCTGATTACATATGCACTACCTCTCTATGGCACACACTCTCACTATATCCTACTCCCTCGTTGGAAACTTCTGGGGTTCATGCCCAGAAGGAGGCACCATATTTAAGCTCCAGCTGGGCACCAGTGTGCCATGAGCTGCCTGTTACAGTCACGCCATTATGCCCCTAAGATGGCAGTCAGGGGCAGCCCGATTTGCTGACAGGGATCTGCTGGTCCTGATGGATGGAGGAGGAACATGGTTTTCCCACAGAACCACTGGAGAGAATGCCGCACCACCAGACCCTGCCAGTCTGGTCTGAAGTTGCCACTGGGGTCGGTGCGGTGCTCAGAGGAATGCCCGAATGCATCGACATGTTAACGACCATCCACGCTCCGTAAGGGTAATGCCATTTCTGCTGCCTTGCACTAACTCTGTCAGTGCCCACACCATCCACCCACCACGACTCCCAACCTACCATTTCCACCGTTGCACTCTGCACCTTCCCTCAATAAAAACGGAAAGAACTGCAGATGCTGGGAATCAGAAACAAAAACAGAGGTTGCTGGAAAGGCTCAGGAAGGCTCTGAGTATCTGTGGAGAGTATTTTTTTTCCCAGCCCGACTACCCTTCCTCAGATCTTCCCTCAATGGCTCTTTATCCACCCTGTTCCTCCAGGTCACTAAACCTTCCTCTATCTGACTCACTCATTCAAGAGGCCTCATGTTTTCCATCACTTGCAACACAGCTAACAATGGTGGCTAGCCATTCGCATCTCACCGATCCCCTTCCTTTGTCTTACTGTGGGACATAACAGTTCATAGCAACAGAGCAGAAATGGGTGATAGGGTCTCTGTCCTCTTGTCCCGTATGAGGGAAGAATCCTTGAGCTGATGGGAGAAGACATGGGTGGCTTATGAGGGAGCACTCCGTGTCCTGACAACCAGGTCAGTTCCTCTGTAAACCCCATCATTGCCCTCCCGTTGCCAGCACTGTCATTGTATTCTTGAGGAGGCCAAACTATTACCCGTATCTCACCATGCTCTCACTTAACGCGGGCACCGATGGCATCCAAACAATCTCCGCTCTTGACGGGTCAACTCCGCCAGCTCAGGTGCTGCCTCCTCACTGGGCATTCTTCACGTGTTGGAGTTGGGAGCACACTCTGGTGAGCAGCTCACTGCGAGAGCTCCGTGACAGGCTTGAGGGAGGAACGGTGCCAGTTCGCCAGCACTTGGAGGGCTAACAGAGACCAGGGGCCTTCCCCAGCCCCGGGGCAGGAGAGGAAGTTGTGGCGTTGGTGATTGAGAACTTCATTCAGATGCACAAAGGTGCGGAGAACCCACAGGCGCGTTTATTGGAGGATGTCCCCTGATGCCTTCTGCACTGTGTCATCTGGATTCCGTGGCTGCCCAGGGGGAGCCACGTTCGGTGACCCCCGTTAGCTGCTGGTATTCGCATTGACCTGCACTCTATCACTCTAACTGTTGGTGTTCAGTACCAATGGTGAGGTGACAAGGGGACATGAGACTTTGACTCTTACTCTGGGTGCCCCTTCCTCATGAGGAGACAGGCTGGTGCCAGGCAGGGATTGACGCAAGTACAGACAAAGCCCCAGCACCCTGGTGGTCTCCCCTCAGGATGTTGCCACCTCCACCCTACCCTTGCAACCCCAAACAACCATGTGGGGGTTAAAGTTGAGGGATAGAATCCAGATGTGGCTGCAAATTCCACCGTTCCCCCCCCCCCCCCCCCCCACTCCGCCAGGGATTCCCACCGAAAACCCCCAAGTGGGCAGGCTCCCTGTAGCTCAGCTGCCAGACCCCAGCACTGCACCTGGAAGAAGAACACATTCTGAGGGCACTCGGGTGGCATTGGGGAACTTCGAGCTAAGTGCGCTATCATGTTTTTTAAAGATGTTTTGTATCATTAGCAATGTGAGTGGCTGTCACCTTAGCTGGAGCTACAGAGATGAAGCCAGAGAGGCCTTCTTTAGGAATGCCTGATGTTCCAATGCTGTCTGAATGCTAGCTATCCCTGTCGCAGTAACCTGGCCAACACAAACGTTTGTCAGGATAGTATGAAGAAGCATTAGATGTCCTGAAGACTTCCACCGGTTTGTAACCTTTACTTACATCAAACTGTGGGAACAGTGTCCAGGAATTGAACTGCTAAGTTACATTTGCAATTGGGATCAAGTTGGTGGTTGTAGGCCTTCATGTAACTTTTACAGTCAGAGAAATGTCACTTCACGCAACACTGCCATCAGGTGAATGCACAAAGTCCCATACCATTGCTCCAAGGACAGCTGGAGAATTTCTCCCTATTTCGCTCAAATTCTTACCCAACTTGCTCAAAGCTAACTACCTGGTCATTAGCGGGCAGGCCCAAGGGGCCGAATGGCCATTTCCTATTCCTGTTTCTTCTAATACTGTTTGTGGGAACTTGCTTTGTGCAAACTGGTTGCTGCATTAGAACAGTGCGCAAACCCTTCATGTGCACATCTTTCACTATACACTAATTTTGGGACTTGCTGAGGATGTGAAAAATCAGTTTTTAAAAAGAAGTCTTTTTCTTTCTGTTACTCAGTTCAATCGTGGTGAAGGTGGGGTCACATTTCTTTTGATGTGAAAAGAAAAATAAATCAAGGATGTCTAAGATGATATGCAAAATCATCGACTCATTGTTATTTTTCTCGAGTGAGTGTGTAATGAAAATGTAATTATCTATCTGACAGTACAGATTGATCTCAGATGAAGTAGTTGTTTAAGACATGGGACTAGGAGCTGTGTTGATAACAACAAGAGCTAAAGGTGACTCCGAGTTCGGGTGTAAAATTGAGGAGTGAGCTCCGCGTCTGAATGGGCTTATTGAGATAAAGGATATAAATGTTAGGGATATTTCATTCCCTTTTTGGTGACTGGTGCCAAATTTGAAGACTTTGCAGAGCAATGCAATATCAGCTCCAAGGGCAACGTAGATTTTTGTACAGTTTGCCAAAACTGGTGAGAACCAATTGGCTGCTTGCTTTAGCCTCTGCCCATCATTCATTTCGAATGGATTCATTTCCAGAAGGCTCCGTGTCTGTCACATTCAACTGTGGAACAGGAGGAATTCAACCCCCTCCCCCCCACAAAGGTAGATTTAATTTTGTAGACACACGCATACACACCCACACAACTCCTATCCGAGTGCCATTTCTCCTTTCCTTCTCCCTACAACCATCCCTCAAGCCACCTCCTGATCCTACAGTTCTCTCTGCTTCTGCAGTCTCCATAGAGCCCAACTTGTTCAAAGCTCTCCTGGATGTTATTTAAACCCTCATCCAGCAGGCCAGAGATTTTCTGGTCAAGTGCCTCAAGCGTGCTTGCATGTCCTTGCTGTGTGCAAACTAGCCACCAATTTCCATCCACAATACTCATTTTAAAGGGCGAGTACAATTAAGGTAGGTAGAATGGCCTCTTTCTGCACTAAGGTAGCCATGTTTCAAAACAAGTTTGTTGGCCATGTTAGTTGCTCTGGGACATCTTGAAGTTGTGAAATAATATTTCTGTAGAAAGACAAGTCCTATTTCTTTGGCTCCTTTTCTCCTCCCTAGGCTCAGTTTGCAATAGCCTGTATGTGTTTGTGAAGCCCTTTGGCAGAGTTTCTTACATTACAGGCAATGAAGAAATGCAAGGTGCTACAGCGCAGTGAGAGAGATTTCCACCTTCTGCACATTGTTCCTTGCGGTGGGTTAAGTCAAGCAACCAGGGCTCACCTCCAAGTGGTAATGTGATCTGGTTTGAACCAATCAGCAAACTGACCTTCTACAGGGTGCAAATCTACAACTTGTCCTCTGTGCTCCATGCCTAGATTTTAAACATTTTCTTAGGACAGAGCGTGTTTATTGCATTTTCAGAACCTATACCACTGATTTCATGGCTAAATATAACTGAGGGAACTGATACTATTCACTGCTGCAACATTGACCACAGCCCCCCTGTTGAGAATACTGTGGGCCAGGGTTCAGTTGGGTTCCATTCCTTTGCCTTATCTTCACCAGCTTTCAGGTTGGCAACAGCGCCTCCTGAAGTCTGATGAGGGAGTTGCCTTTAATTCCAACCTACTCGTACCATATTGTGATTTTAATGTGGTGGGGGGGGTGGGGGTGGGAGTGGGGGTGTGCATCCATCATCACCACAGTTGGAATAGTCAACTAGCAGGAGAAAAGCTAAGGAAATTGGTCCCTGGATAATTGGGGTGAAGGTATTGAAGAGTTTAAGGTTCTCATGGTGCTGGACAGACCAGTGAAATCATCTCTCTGCCTAACACAGTCTCAGGATAAGAATGATGTGGAGGGGCCGGTGTTGGACTGGGGTGTACAAGGTTAAAAAGATCACTCAACACCAGATTATAGCCCAACAAGTTTAATTGGAAGGACTAGCTTTCGGAGCGCTGCTCCTTCATCAGGTGGTTGTGGAGTTTAAGATCATAAGACAGAATTTAGAAGCCAGGAATGGGGTGGCATGTTGGCTCAGTGGTTAACACTGCTGCCTCACAGCGCCAGGGACCCGGTTTGATTCCACCCTCAGGTGACTGTGTGGAGTTTGCATGTTCTCCCGGTGTGTGCGTGGGTTTCCTCTGGGTGCTCTGGTTTCCTCCCACAATCCAAAGATGTGTAGGTTAGATGGATTGACCATGCTAACTTGCCCCATAGTGTCCAGGGATGTGCAGGTAAGGTGGGTTAGCCATGGGAAATGCAGGATTACAGGGATGGGGTGGGTCTGGATGGGATGCTCCTTGGATGGTTGGTGTGGACTCGATGGGCCGAATGGCCTGTTTCCACATTGTGATTTATATATCCTGTGATTTATGACCGAGCTGAGGAGAAATTGCTCACAGTCGAACTCTCAAGCCTTGAGCCTTGTGTTTGCTCCAATCTTGAGTATATTTAAGGCTGAGACAGACAGATATTTAATCTCTCTCAGGGAATCAAAGGGTTGGAGGAGCAGGCGAGACAGTGGAGTCAAGGTTAGTCATGATTATATTGTACAGCAGCACAGCCACACGATCCACTCCTTTCCCATGTCTTGTGCTTCTCTGAAACCTTTGAAAATGTACCTCAGTCCCCACAATGTGCCAAGGAGAGAGAAAGAGAGTGTATCCCCACCCAGCCCCTGTATAAAAAATCCCGGAGCCTTCCATCTCCCCCCCCATCCCCAGTCAAAGTGCAAAACCCTTCACACCCCTCACCATCCCCCCCACCCCACCTCCCCCTCAACTCCCCTGTATGTCCCCTAAACCTAATTCCACTGTTTCTTGAGAATGTTCCCATTGCTGTAGCCTCCTCTCACCAATTTCATTGGGCTATCATGAGTAGATGGACAGCAGGTCCTGACTGAAAGGAGCCAAGCTCTAAGTCTCCGACATTGGGTTCAATCTGCACAGCTACAGGAAGTTAACTTCCAACTTTCAAATGCTCACTCTGGCCTCAGAACCCCTTTCCGTGTTCCCACATTTCAATCAAACCTTCTGCCATCTCTGGCACCATTCCCCAATTAGCATAATACCTCCCCTCCACCCTTATTGGTCATCCACTCCTGATGAGGCTGGTATCCGAAATGAATCGTGTTCAATGGCTCATTCTAAGAAGGGCCTGGCTTCCAAATTCATAAAGTGTCTTGTATAGAGAGGGACACGGGGGACGGTAAGATTTCACAAGGCACTCAAGTCCACTCCACCATTCAATTAAACTGTAGTCCGCCTGAATCAGGTCTCCACTCACCTGCCTCAATTCCACATCCCTCGCCCAATGAAAATAAAAATCAATCTTAGATTTTACATTTTTTCCGTTGGGCCCCAGCGTTTCATGGGAGAGAGTTCCTTCGCGTGACAAGGTGTTACCCGACATCATCCCTTCAACAGCCTGAGTCCACCGTTATCCCTCAGACATCGATTTAGGTTTTCTTCCGTGATAAACGCAGCGCTGCCTCACCTCCTGGGGTCAGTTTCAGTTTTGATGCGTCGAGGTACTGCGCTGGAAACCCATCCAACTCTACCCGCTGTCAGTGCCCAGGTGGGTGGCAGTGGTGTTGTGCGCCACACCAAATTGTCGCTGTGCCGACAGGAAGACTGTGCCAAGAAAAAGAAACTGTTGCCAACTCCATGCGGATGGATTCCAGGAGGCTTCACCATACAAACCCCACCCACCCCCACCTCAAGTGCTTCACCCACCGCACTTCCACTCTTGCACTTCCACTCTTAGTCAACCATCGTCACTATCTATTGCCACCCCATTACCAGTCAGAAGGTGAATATGCTGAACACTTCATTAATTAAACAGCTTTTCTATCCCCATCAGTAACCTTTCTTGGTGTAGCTCTCAACCTTTTCAATTTTGCATTTCTTTTCTTGCAGCAGTTCCTGTGGGACATTCCTGGGAAGTTGACAACATTGTTTCAAATCTGTGCAAGATTGTCCGGTGTAAAATGTATCGCTCCCTTTCCAATCCTGGTGACGATGACAGGATTTCTTTGCTTCCTTTTTAGGGTCCTACGTAGAGGGCCGATGGGTGAGTGATGCCAGGGAGCAGGAGGTCGTCCAAGACTGGGTTGGCATCCAAGTGTACAGAAGTGGCCATGGCATCATGCAGAACAGGATAGCGAAAAGCATGGGTCTCAAAAGAGCCTCCAGCCCCACGTAAACAATCCTGCTACTCAGTGTCTTCTCTGCACCTTCGGGAAATTCAATAATGAACAAGATGGACAAAACATCCAGATTGAATTGTCCTGTCATCCCTCAAAAATTAAATTGTTTTCATTTCAGTACATACTCACCGAATAGCGCTCTATTCATAAAACAAATGTCTTCAACTTGTGATGTGATACTGATTTTAGTTTGTACATAAATAAATTTTACCAATGTTGCATCCAAGTGCTTACTTAAATCTAATTTACTCAAAAATCTATAAAGGCTACCATCCGAAAGAAAGAGGCTATTTAAAATTAAAGCTAGCCGCATTTAACTATGGGCACCTTTGGCTGTGCACCAGCATTTATTGCCCGTCCCTAGTTGCCCTTGAGAAGTTGGGGGTGAGCTGCCTTCTTGAACCACTGCAGTCCACCTGCTGTGGGTTGACCCACAATGTCATTAGAGAGGGAATTCCAGGATTTTGACCCAGCAACACTGAAGTATCAGCAATATACTTCTAAGTCTTGAAGAACTTACAAGGGGTGGCGTTCCCATATAACTGTCCTTCTTGATGGAAGTGGTCGTGGGTTTGGAAGATGCTATCATCAGAAGCTTTGGTGAATTTCTGCAGTGCATCTTGTAGATGGTACATATTGCTGCTACTGAGCATTGGTGGTGGATGGAGTGAATGATTATGGATGTGGTGCTAATCAAGTAAGCTGCTTTGTGCTGAATGGTGCTAACTTCTGAGATATTGTTGGAGCTGCACCCTTCCAGACCAGTGGGGAGTATTCCATCACACTTCTGCTTTGTGCCTTGTAGATGGTGGATAGGTTTTGGAGAGTCAGGAGATGAGTTACTCACTGCAGGATTCCTAACCTCTGACCAGGTGAATGCTGCAAAAGCTTTGGCCTTATCTTTTGCACTGATGTGCTGGGCTCAACTACATCTCTATCTGACTGTCTTCATTAGCACAAACCCAGAGAACTCTCAGGACAAATGACAGTTTTAGTCATTCTGAACTTTGCAGTGTCCACTGCAGGATTGTTAGTGCTGTGCACAAAATGGCTGCTGTATTTTCTACCTCACAACAATACCTGCATTTCAAAATGTACCTCATTGGCTGCCAGGTTCATTGGGATGGCTCTCAAATCCACCACATCCTCTTCCCTTATCATGCCTGTTCTCACTGACCTGCATTGGCTCTGAGTCCAAAAATGCCTTGATTTTAAAATTCTCACCCTTGCTTTCAAAGCCCTCTTTGGCATTGCCCCTCCCTATTTGTAATCTCCTGTAGCCCCAAAATCCTCTGAGCTCATTGTGATGCTTGAACTCTGACCTCTTGCAATTTTAATTGCTCCAGTATTGGTGGGTGAGAATTCAGGCTGAGGCCTAAGCTCTCTCCTGCTCCAATAGACAATAGACAATAGGTGCAGGAGTAGGCCATTCTGCCCTTCGAGCCTGCACCACCATTCAATATGATCATGGCTGATCATCCTTAATCAGTATCCTGTTCCTGCCTTATCTCCATAACCCTTGATTCCACTGTCCTTGAGAGCTCTATCCAACTCTTTCTTAAATGAA
>NC_057716.1:24571573-24640753 GCF_004010195.1 Chiloscyllium plagiosum | reverse complement strand
CCGAATCTATCGAACTCTGGAAAATAATCACCAACGCATCCATGATTTCTCGAGCCACCTCCTTCAGTACCCTAGGATGTAGACCATCAGGCCCCAGGGACTTATCAACCTTCAGACCTAACAGTCTCTCCAACACCAATTCCTGGCATATATAAATTCCCTTAAGTTCAGGTCCTTCAACCACTGTTACCTCAGGGAGATTGCTTGTGTCTTCCCCAGTGAACACAGATCTGAAGTACCAATTCAATTCTTCTGCCATTTCTTTGTTCCCCGTAATATATTCCCCTGTTTCTGTCTTCAAGGGCCCACCTCCTCACTTCTCTCCCTCACTCTCCTCCTGTAAGACTTTCTTGAAAATTACCTCTCAGTCCATGTTATTGCTCAGCCCTCTTAATCATAGATCATAGAGTCCTACAGCACAGATACCCGAGCTGGTCCATGCCAACCTGAGCTGGTCAACGCTAACCCCATTTCCCTGCACTTGGTCCTTAATTTCACCCTTTTGGTCTAGGCCTCACATTTTGAGATATTGAGAGTCTGCCAAGTGTCTGAAGACCAAAAGGCCATGAGAAATAGGCCTGCACCACCATCCAATAGGATCACGGCTGATTTGACATTCCTCACTCTCCTGCCTGTTCCTCATAATCCTTGAGTGACCTACTGATTAAGAGTCTATCTATCTCACACTTAAATATACACCAGGTCTCTGCTCCCACAGCTGTCTGTGGCAGAGTTCCAAAGATTCATATCTCATTATTTCGATCTCAAATTGGTAGCCCTTCATTTTGAGACTATGCCCTCTGGTCATAGACTCTCGCATGAGGGGAAACAGCTCTCAGCAATAACCCTGTCAAT
The DNA here is from genome assembly GCF_004010195.1 of Chiloscyllium plagiosum. NCBI lineage: Eukaryota > Metazoa > Chordata > Chondrichthyes > Orectolobiformes > Hemiscylliidae > Chiloscyllium > Chiloscyllium plagiosum. Next base: position 24,639,898 of record NC_057716.1, on the reverse strand, counting down.
TCCCTTATGAATCCTCTAGGTTTCAATGAGATCACCTCTCATTCTTCTAGAATCCCAACGCATTTAGCTTTGCTCGTCGGATTGTCCCTCTATACTAGGGATCAGAATCGAGGAGCAGGAGAATCGACGTTTCAGGCAAAAGCCCTTCCTGATTCCTGATGAGGGGCTTATGCCCGAAACGTCAATTCTCCTGCATCTTGGATGCTGCCTGACCTGCTGTACCTTTCCAGCACTACACTCTCGACTCTGATCTCCAGCATCTTCAGTCCTCACTTTCTCCTATACTAGGGACCGTCCTAGTGAATGTGCTCTGAACTGCCTCCAATGAAATGACATCTTTCCTTAAATAACAAGACCAAAACTGCTCACAGTACTCTCGATGTGGTCTCATCAGCACCTTGTACAGTTGCAGTAAGACTTCCCTACTCTTCCTTATCCTCCAATCTCCTTGAAGTATAGACCACTATTCCATTCACCTTTCTAATTACCTGCTATCCCTGTCTGCTAACTTTCTGCGTTTTGTGCACAAGTATCCCAAGTCCTTCAGTATTGCAGCTTTCTGCAGTTTTTTTCTCCATTTAAATAATACTCTGTTCATTTGTTCTCCCTTCCAAAATGAACAACTTCAGATTTTCTCACATTATACTCCATTTGTCAACTTTTTGTCCACTTACTTAACCTACCAATATCCTCCAAGTCAGGAATATGTATTGTAAACAGTTGCTGTCCCAGTACTAATCCCTGTGGAAGCTCACCGGTTACAAGGGAAAAGGACCCCTTAGCTCATTCGCTGTTTCCTGCCCATTAGCTGATCCTCTATCCACACCAATAGTTTTGTATATTTTGACAATTTTTATTAGTTACATTAAGGTGCTAATTAAATACAGATTGTTGCTGTTGTTGTTGAACAGAGCCATATAAATGCAGGTAGTGTCCTTTACAATGTCCTTTGCTTCATACACAGGGCATAGTCCAATAACTAGGCTTCTGTTATCTCTAGCAGTCTTTCATGCAACTCACGGAAAACACTCATTAATTTGCAAGAGGAAAAGCAGCTTACTCTTGCTTTGCATTCAACCATCTGCATTAATTAATTAGTTACTCTTACACTTGAATGGAATGTTTCAGCTGTGGAAAGCAGTGCTGTGAAAGCATTTACTGGACGATGGGTGGGTTAGAATCACACCCTTTAATCTCACTGAGTGTTTATTAACAGACTGGGAGAGCCGCTTTTGCGGACAGCTATTGGCCACAGGAGCTGCGGCAAGATGGCGTCGCGGCTGTTTGAAGAGCGTGAACATGTTGCCCTGTACCTGAAATACCGGCTTCCCTCACCCTTCCAAATCCGCAATCTCATCCTCGACTACTTGCAGAGAAAGGTGAGAACGTGGAGAAATAAAACGGAGCGGCTCCCCGGGAGATAAAGAGGTCAGCTTAAGATAGGCACAGCAAAGGTCAACAGCCTTGACTTGTCAGGATTTGGAAAGTGATTATCTCAGCAATAGGTTTGTTTGCTGCTGCTATCCTGATGTGTTAGTGAGTCCCAGTTTGTTATCTGAGTGGGGCGAATTTCCGCTCTGTTGCGTTGATAGTAACTGATAATGTAACTGCAACCCTTCGGCACTTTTTCTTTTCTTTCTGATGGTCATGTGGATCCATAAACTGTCCTTTGCTGTCACCCAGCTGCCCATGAGAGACCATAGCTGTTATGGTTAGTTAGCTGTAAATGACGTGTAAATTTCCAGAACTGGGGGGAGAAAAAGAGTCAAAGCTGTCTTCAAATGCATCTGTGTAAGTTCCAAGGCCCTTCAATAGGAGCAGGCAGACTACAAGTGGCATCCTTGCAAGGAATTGTCAAACATTACCATTCTTGACAACTAGAGTTTAGGATACAGGCAGGAGGGGACTGGGATTGTGTGATGGGGACTAACACATGAGGCAAGGGGATGGGGACTAACACAGAGCTGGAGTGAACACAACGAGTACAACTGCCTCCCTCTGTGCAAGAACCACTCCAGGGTTTTGTGCGTAGCTTTTGCATCATCAATCCCGCTGATATCAACAATCTGTGGCCCATGTTTATGTAGTTAGAAATAGGAACTAAAGTTTTATATGAGTTGAATGTTTCAGTGGGGAACAATTTCGCAGCTGTACCTGGGTAAGCAGGCTGTGTAAGAGAGTCCGCATGAACCAGTCCATGCGGTCTGAGCAAAATGTATCTCCTTTGCAAGCAGCCCACAGATTTAAAAAAAAGACAGACTTCTCTTCACTGGAAGTTTGAAATGTGAGTAATCAAACGTCACAGGACTCCTCAAGTAAGCAACTTAAGTCTCATAACCCATTTGAGCTGTTACCTGATTAATGATAGAATTATCTACGATTCCAACCAACATTGTCAGTCTCTGGATGTGTCCAGAATTCAATCCTTGTGCCGTGTTGTTCTCCGGGAGTTCTGCTACTGAAGAAGCCTGGATTTGAATTCTTATATTGTTTTCTGTCCTTCAAGTTCATGATGTAACACCACGGACGATCGTTTATATTCGTCCATAATCAATAGTGCAAGCCTGCAGCTTGCCTTTTTTTATCAGAAGTAGCTTCCTTGTTATATTTGGCATTGACTGACAGAAGACACAACTTTGCTGTGATTAACTCCTTAAATTCTCCTTCAGGGCAATCATTTGTCCTTGTGGCATAAGGCAGTCAGTTATCAAGCAATTGTTAAAACAGTTTTGCTTCTGTAGCAGTGACTCCTTCTTCCCTCATACATGGCTAATTGCTTTCAATTCCTGTATAACAGCATGTCCTTGTCTCTTAGCAGTTCATTGCTGGTTCTGTTAATTCATCAACTGTTATTAGTGGACTTGCCTTCAGCTGCCTGGCTCCGAAGCTCTGGAATTCCTTCCCTTAACCTCATCTTCTAAGACGCTGCTGAAAACCTACTTCTTTGACTGACCTTTGGGTCCCCTACAACGTCCCCTATATTGCCTCCTTATGTACCCCCGTGTGAAATTTGGCTCAACAATTGGTTAGGTTAACAGTGCAATATAAACACAAGTTGGGGGTGGAAACATAGAGGTGTACAGCACGGAAACAGACCCTTCAGTCCAACTCGTCCATGTCGACCAGATATCCCAACCTAATCTAGTCCCATTTGCCAGCACTTGGCCCATATCACTCTAAACGCTTCCTATTCACGTGCCCATCCAGATGCCTTTTAAATGTTGCAATTGTACCAGCCTCCAACACTTCCACTGGCAGCTCATTCCACCCTCTGTGTGAAAAAGTTGCCTTGAGGTTCCTGTGAAATCTTTCCCCTCTCACTTTAAACCTATGCCCTCTAGTTGAGGACTCACCCACCCCTGGGAAAAAGACCTTGGCTATTCACCCTATCCGTGCCCCTCATGATTTTATAAGCCTCCACACGGTCGCCCTCAGCTTCCAATGCGCCAGAGAAAATAGTCCCAGCCTATTCAGCTTCTCCCTATCAAGCTCAAGCCCTCCAATCATACATTGTGCGACTCCAGCAATTAGACATGGGATTACTCAGCACAGAAATTCTCAGGTAGGGGGGATGGGTTAGCAGGGGTGTGTTTAACTAAAAACGTGGTTCTTTTTTCAGAAGGGCAAGCCATTCACCCTGGCAGTGGATATTGGATGCGGCTCAGGTCAGAGCACCAGGGGATTGGCTTCTTACTTTGAAAAGGTGGTTGGGATTGATGTGAGTGAAGCTCAGATTGAAGAGGCGAAGAAGGTGGATGGACCTGATAACGTCTCTTACAGGTAACTAATGGACACCGAAAAGCATCCCTCCAATCTGAGCCCCGTTGATGGCAATGGGAGACTGTGCTCAGGGGGGACTGAATTCCATAGAACTAAACAGGCTCAGGCATAGAGTCATAGAGCTCAGAAACAGACCCTCCCGTCCAACCATTCCATGCTGACCAGAATCCCAAACTAAACCAGTCCCACCTGCCTGCGCTCAGCCCATATCCCTCCAAACATTTCTTATCCATGTACTTATCCAAATGTCGTTTAAATGTTGTAACTGTAACCTACATCCACCATTTCCTCTGGCAGTTCATTCCACACAAAACAAATGCGCCTCGTTGTCTTCTGTAAAACTTTCCCCTTGTCTTGAAATCCCTCAACCTAGGGAAAAGACACTTGCCTTTCACCTTATCTGTACCCCATATGATTTCATAAACCTCTATAAGGTCCATCTCATGCACTCCAGTGAAAAGTCCTGGTAAGTCTGTTCTGAACTCACTCTCATCCATCACCCCTGCCTGTCTCTGGCCACATCCAGTCTCAGTCCCCCAAAGCCAGCCACAGACATTAATCCCTCGGATCCTGTCTCTGTTAAAACCAGACATTCCTGCACTTCACATCCCTTTCTTCCATAGCAATCCCTCCCTAACCAACACATCCTCCACTCCCACTTCGAGCTCCCTACCCCTCCCCAGGTCGCAACAGGATGGAACATCCAGGGATTGTCACATTTCTGCTGGAATTCAGTCATTGGCTCTCAAACTGGGGTCAGCACACCCCGGAGATTCGGTAGGGGTGGCACAATGTGAAATGGGAGGCATGTGTTCTAGGTTGACTGGCCAATCAGCAGGAGAGTGCGCCTGACCCCCACCCACCTACCCACCCCTCCACAAAAGGAGAGCTCACACAGAGAGACAGACCCCGCAACAGACAACAGAAACACCTATCTCATTTCCAGCTGTAAATGATTAGCCATCCCCTTCAAAGTAACATTCAAACACTTTTTTCCATGTTCCCAGAATTACATTGTTTTATCATTGAGACGGGGGTGAGGGAGGGGGAGGGGTGTCGTCACAAATGCACAAGTTGGAGAACCACTGCACTGCATCGTGGGATAGCCAGGACTGAACGATGGCACGGAAATATTAAAGAGTGAATTTCATTCCAAGCTGAGCCGAAACATACACATGAAGATTGCACTGTTTGAAATTCTCACATAGTAAAACAATCGGGTTGAGACATTCTGCCACTGCCTCGATCAGGATGCCAAAGATTTGTTTGGGAAAGAGTTCATTTGAACCAAACACATTTCACAACCAGTGCTCTGGGCCATCTCCAGACACCCAGCTGTGATTAGGTCTCCTGGCTTCACATTAACCAGAACCCCCCCAAATAAGGGCCAGCCATCCAAAACACCTCCTTCCTGCTGTTCTGGCTTTCACCTCTTGTCCCAGTCATCATTTACTCCCGCACTGAACTCCTTATAGTTCCTCACCCTGGAAAATGTTTCATGACAATGAACAAACTGAATGGTGATTCTCCTCTGGGAATCTGAAAGAAACAAATTTGGGTTTACTGAAGGGGCAGCTAGGAAGAGCATTGGTGGGGGTAAGCGGGCTGGATCAAAGGCAGTCTTTGGGCATAGCCCCCCCCCCCCACAAACGTATCCAGGGTAGATCCTCAACTGGCTTCCAATCATCTTATCCCAATATCCCAATATCCCAGCACGGTGGCTCAGCGGTTAGCACCACTGTCTCACAGGTTTGATTCCATCCTCAGGCGACTGTGTGGAGTTTGAACATTCTCCCCATGTCCAGTGGGTTTCCTCCCACAATCTAAGGATGTGCAGGTCAGGTGGGCTGGCCTTCCCAAGGCTGGCCATGGGAACTGCAGGGCTACAGGGATAGGTGGGGATTGGGTCTGGGTGGGATGCTCTTTGGAGAGTCGGTGCAGACTCGATGGGCTGAATGGCCTGCTTTCCACACGGTAAGGATCCCACAATAATTTGCTCTCAATCAATGAATGCCTGCTGAGGTACAAGGTGTCCCAGAGATACCCAAATAAATGCCACTGAAGCTGTTGTATTCCTGTGTTTGTCGATTCCCTTCACAGACAGGGCCTGGCGGAGGAACTGGGATTCGAGGACAGTTCTGTCGACCTGATAACAGCAGCAGAGGCCGCACATTGGTTTGACTTGGAGAAGTTCATGAAGGAAGTTGACAGGGTTTTAAAACCCAAAGGCTGCCTGGCTCTCTATTGCTACCGAGTTCCCTTTGAAGTACATTACAATGACTGCTCTGAGCGTTTGATCCAGATTGTTCAACAGGTAGGTAGCGGACTGCGGCTAACTGAACAACTGTAAGAGAATAGGATCAATCTATGTGTAACATGGGGTTTGGATCATCCCTCCTTTCACTGCCTGCGGTCCAAACTAATTGTACGAAATGTTTCTTCTTTCCGAGGATGTAACTCACAAGATGGACGAGGGAGGTCCAGTAGATGTAGTGTACCTGGACTTTCAGAAAGCTTTTGATAAAGTCCCACATAGGAGGTTAGTGAGCAAAATTAGGGGGCATGGTATTGGGGGCAAAGTACCAAGTTGGATTGAAAGTTGGTTGGCTGACTGGAAACAAAGGGTAGTGATAAATGGCTCCATTTCAGAATGGCAGGCAGTGACCAGTGGGGTACCGCAGGGATCAGTACTGGGGACCGCAGCTTTTACAATATATGTTAATGATATAGAAGATGGTATTAGTAATAACATTAGCAATGTTTTCCTTAGAATGGAGGAGACTGGGGGGAGCATGAATGAGATGTATAAGATCATGAGGGGCATAGATAGGAAGCAATTTTCCCTTTTGGTGAAGGGATCATTGAGCAGGGGCTTGGACGTAAGGCAAGGGACTGAATGTTTAGAGGGGATGCGAGGAAAATCTTTATCACTCAGAAGGTGCTGGGAATCTGGAACTCACTGCCAGTAACGGTGGTGGAGGCAGAAACAGTCATAACATTGAAGAAGTATTTAGATATGCACTCGCGATACCAAGGCAAGCAATGTAATGGGCTAACAGCTGAGAAACAGGATTGGAATAATTAGGGAGTTGTTTCTGACCAGTGCAGATTCGATGGACCAAAGGACCTTTTTCTGTGCTGTAGACCTCCAGAGGACACAGCTTAAAAATACGGGGTAGATCATTTAGGACAGAGATGAGGAGAAACTTGTTCACCCAGAGAGTGGTGGCTGTGTGGGATGCTCTGCCCCAGAGGGCAGTGGAGGCCCAGTCTCTGGATTCATTTAAGAAAGAGTTGGATAGAGCTCTCAAGGACAGTGGAATCAAGGGTTATGGGGATAAGGCAGGAACAGGATACTGATTAAGGATGATCAGCCATGATCATATTGAATGGTCGTGCAGGCTCGAAGGGCAGAATGGCCTACTCCTGCACCTATTGTCTATTGTCTATTGTAATATCGACGGTATTTTTGTAAAGGGGAGGATGATGTGTGGGAACAGTGCTGTTGGACACTGACTCACTATAATTGGTTTGGCAGACAGTGGGGAGAGTTGTGCTCTGATGAAGCCCTGATCAAACAACCGCAGTTAGTTAACAGTCAGATTGTCTGACTCACAGAAAGAATGGGCCCCCCACTGAGACAATTGGAGCATCAGCCCTTCAGCATTCTGCTGCTGTCGTTGATAAGAACCCTACCTCCACCAGTGGAACAGGTTCTTGAATTACTCAGTCCTGGTGGGTGAACATGGTCAGCGCTGAGCTCAGCATACTGGTTTGAACCCCCAGTCTTCCTTTCAGATACTCATGATCAGTTCATAGAATCCCTAATGGGTAGAAAGAGGCCTTTCAGCCCATTGAGTCTGCACTGTCCCTCCAAAGACCAGACTCAACTAGACCCAACATTTCCCATAGCTAACCCACCTAGCCTGCATATCCCTGAACACTATGGGATAATTGAGCATGGCCAATCCACCTAACCTGCACAAGTTTGGACTGTGGGAAGAAACTGGAGCACCTGGAGGAAACCCACGCAGACACGGGGAGAATGTGCAAACTTCGCACAGACAGTCACCTGAGGGTGGAATCAAACCCAGGTTGCTGGCTCTGTGAGGCAGCAGTGCTAACCACTGAGCCACCATGTCACCAGTTAGTGAGTGGTTGCCAGTGTGGTCAGAAATGGAGTGCAATGTCAACAGAGAGTAAATATGGGGAACCTGACAAGAAGAGGACAGGGTTGCTGTGTTTCTTTTTCCACATCAACAGTTGTAGTGGTTATCATAGAACAGAGAACATAGAACAGTACAGCACAGGAACAGGCCCTTCGGCCCACAAAGGTATGTTGAATATGATGCCAAATTGACCTAATCCTTACTGCCTACCCATGATCCATATCCCTCCATTTAAGCCTGATTCTGTAAATATTTAGGTTCTGTGTGGGAATGCCAACAGGCAACCTGCCTGGCCCCTACCACCCACTACCATGGAGGCTCACGCTGCACCCAGTTGTGACCACCTAAAGGCCTCGTCACGCCGCCACAGGGTTTATGAAGTCAGGGATATCCGTGCAGAGAGGAAGGACCAGCAGCACAGGCTTCAACTCGATTAGTATGTCATGGCTGTAGACGCTGAGAAAGCAGCACTAATGAAATCATGGGTTGGTGACTTTTGGAATACTGTGTGCAATTCTGGTCTCCCTCCCATAGGAAGGATGTTGTTAAACTTCAAGAGTTCAGAAAAGATTTACAAGGATGTTGCCAGGGTTGGAGGGTTTGAGCTAAAGGGAGAGGTTGAATGGGCTAGGGCAGCTTTCCCTGGAGCATCAGAGGCTGAGGGATGACCTTATAGAGCTTTATGAAATCATGAGGGGCATGGATAGGAGTAAATAGATAAGGTCTCTTTCCTAGGGTGAGGGACTCCGAAACTAGAGGCAGAGGTTTAAGGTGCAAGGGGAAAGATATAAAAGAGATCTAAGCAGCAACTTTTTCATGCAGAGGGTGGTGCATGTATGACATTAGCTGCCAGAGGAAGTGGTGGAGGCTGGTACAATTGCAACATTTAAAAGGCATCTGGATGGGTATTTGAATAGGAAAGGTTTGGAAGTGCTGGCAGGTGGGACTAGATTGGGTTGGGATATCTGGTCAGCATGGACGGGTTGGACCGAAGGGTCTGTTTCCGTACTGTACATCTCTGTGACTCTGACTCCAAATAGAGGCTGTAGATTTCTACTGACTGGAGTACCAATTGTTGTACTGATTTTAATCTCATGGCCCCTGCAGGACTTTCTTCTGTATTTTACGTTGACATGGTTAACATTGTGATAGGCAGCTAAAACCACCAGATGTACTCTATGACACAACTGCATTTTTAAGTTTTATGTCATTGGCAAACTTTGCAACAATGCTCTGCACACCCAAGTCTGGGGTATGTTCTGTACACCCAAGCCCAGAGCAGTGGTCCTAAAACTGATCAGTACATGCCTCTTTGAACTGTATCTCTATTCCTGCATGAGTGTCAAAATCCTGGAACTCCCTCTCAGACAGCACAGTGTGTGTATCTACTCTCTGAAGACTCCAGTTGTTCAAAAAGATAACTCACCACTGCCATCTCAAGGGCAATTCAGCATGGAAAAATAAATGCTGGCACAGCCAGAGACACTCAGATCTAAGGAACAAATGAAAACAAAATCTGGATCTATTCTGCTGCTTCTCTGTCATGGCGGAGGGATATGGGTGCAATCAGGGCCACACATCCTTGTAACCCATACACATAATAGTCAGTCACTTCTTGGTGGGTATTGAATGATAGCATGACCAGTTTTCTCTTGCACTTCCTGTTCCCAGACACTGAAGACCCTGGCTCCCTATGAGAGTGAAAGGACTCAGATTGTTCGGAATGAATACAAGGAAATATTTGATGCTATCACATTCCCTGATAAAGAGAGGTGAGACCAGATATTGAGGCTAACAACAGTTCTGAAGATGGGTCACTGGACCTGAAATGTTAACTCTGCTTTCTCTCCACAGATGCTGCCAGACCTGCTGTTTTTCCAGCAATTTTGTTTGTTTCAGGTCTCCAGCATCCACAGTTCTTTGTTTTATATTAATGCAACAGACTATCTTAGATTTAAGCTTTAAGGAACGGTGAAGAGATAATTGCTGAATTATTGAGCTTTAATGTTCATGTTCTGTGCCCTTGTTCCAAAACCCGTGAGAGGAAATACAATCTCACTATCGATATATTAAACATCCCCATCAAAACCTCTCAATCTGCTTGGATTATCAATCTGCAACTTTCTTCAGCTGGGCTAAATGTTTCCAGTGTGTACGCAGACATCCCTGAGTGTTATCGCTCACGCTGTGTCTGTCCACATGCATCAAAAGAGACATTGGTTGATGTTACAAGGCGGGTTTTATCCTGTCCCCCTGAAACCACATTCTCTGTAATGTTGGGTTGGGTTGGTTAAGGGAGATCACACCATACAATGAGCAGGTGTCGTACATTACAAATCAAATCTCTAGGATGGATGTCAATTGACTAAAGGGATTGGACAGGAATTGTCAGACATTTTCTGCCCCATTGGCCTATACATTTGTCTCTGCTTTCTCCCCCAGCTCTTGCAGTGAGCCCTATGATCCTGGATGGATGTTGGGGGTAGGGGTGTCTTCACTGTCACACATCAGAGAATCGCAATGATCCATCACACCATCATTGTCAGGGTCTTTCTCCTTCTCCTCAGCTTCATACATTTTTGTCCTTTTCACTCATGGGAGGTGGCTGTCGCTGGCTGGCCCAGCATTTATTGCCGGTCCCTAGTTGCCCTTGAGAAGGTGATGGTGAGCTGCGGGTTGACCTACAATGCCCTTAGGGAGGGAATTCCAGGATTTTGACCCAGTGACAGTGAAGGAACGATGGTATATTTCCAAGTCAAGATGGTGAGTCGCTTGGAGGGGAACTTGCAAGTGGTGGTGTTCCCATGTATCTGCTGCCCTTCTCCTTCTTAATGGAAGTGGTTGTGGGTTTGGAAGCTGCTGTCTGAGGATCTTTGGTGAATTTCTGCAGCAGTGCATTTTGTAGATAATACACACATTGCTGCTCTTGAGCACTGGTGGTGGAGGGAGGGGATGTTTGTAGATGTAGTGCCAATCAAGCAGACTACTTCATCCTGGATGGCATGGTGCTTCTATAGTGTTGTTGGAGCTGCAGTCATCCAGGCAAGTGGGAGTACTCCATCACACTCCGGACTTGCACATGGTGGACAGGCTTTGGAGAGTCAGGAGATGAGTTACTCACTGCAATATTCCTAGCCTCTGACCTGCTCTTGCAGCCACTGTTTACATGGTGAGTCCGATTCAGGAACTGGTCAAGTTTCTGAGCACATTTCATTTCAGGGACAAAGTCACAGCCGACACCACCATAAAGATGACACGGTCTCAACAACAAAAGGAAGATGGAGGTTAAAACTGCCAAGAATTAGGAGTCACTCAGTGCAGAGAGGGTGGGTGGGAAGGAAATCTCGGAGAAACCTCAGGATCAGGACGCCAGGTAGGGATTGAAGATGTTTATAGGTGAGGTTGAAGGATTAGCACCAGTAGAGCTGCTTAGTGGAGGGGAAGATATCAGAGGAGCTGGGTGACTGGGCCAAGGTAAGACTTTGGTGATAAAGGCCACATGTCTGAGTGGGGGAGGTGATGGAGGCTATCGCTAGGCAGGGAAGCTGCAGTTAGGAGGAAGCCCCAGATTTCAGTCAACAACAAGAGGCCAAAGGAAGAACCTTGTGCAGGAGTGGGTGGAGAATCCGAAGGGAAATGCAGAGTAGGTTTATTGATCAATCCAGCAGCAGGATAGTGTAAAAGGGCTCAACAGGACAGGGTGCGTTGGTAAGATTAGCCATCCACAGGGAGAAAGGTCATTCAGAGAGGATGATGAGGCACTTGTTACCTCCCACAATCCAAAGATGTAGGTTAGGTGAATTGGCCATGCTAAATTGCCTTAGTGTTCAGGGATGTGTAGGTTAGATGCATTAATAGAGTAATAGGGTCGGGGATTGGGTCTGAGTGGGATACTCTTCGGAGGGTCGGTGTGAACTTGTTGGGCCTGTTTCTACACTGAAGGGATTCTACTCTATGATAAGATGTGCCTGTCCATGTTCGTGCAGAAACATTCTGTGTAGGTGCATAAAATATGCATCTGTACCTGCACAATGTTACCTTGTGGAAACATGCAAGTCCATCAGCTCCAAGTAATGTGTTAAAGGCCTGAAAGTGGTATCTGAATTGGATTGAGAACAGAAGTCATGGTTTGGCGAGATGGGTAGTTTGTCGGTGCTGCCTTGCGTGGGTGAAAAGTTAAGGAGGCTGGTGGTAACTGTGGAACATACAGGGACATTCTGTGGGAGAGGCAGCTCCATGATGGCCAGGTCACAGCCATGGGTGGCACAGTGCTCCCAATTTGCATGTATCCATCTTAAACAGTAGCAGATGGGCAGTACTGTAGCTCAGTGGTTAGCACTGCTACCTCACAGCGCCAGGGACCCGGGTTTGATTCCACCCTCGGGCGACTGTCTGTGTGGAGTTTGCACGTTCTCCCCATGTCTGCGGAAAGTCCAAAGTTGTGCAGGTTCAGTGGACTGGCTATGGGGAATTCCCCCATAGTGTCCAGGGACATTCAAGCTAGACGGAATAGCCATCGGAAATGCAAGATTATGGGGTTTGGGTGGGATGCTCTTTGGAGGGTCGGTGCAGGACTCAATGGGCTGAATGGTCTCTTTCTGCACCGTGCTGTCTAATTTCTCAGTGGAGAGGAAGAGAGTGGAATGTAAGTCTGGCAAGTTGTTGCTTCAAGGGGATGGGAAATAAGGTAGGCCCACTGAACAGTGAGATTCAGAAGTCACCGTTTACAGTTTGAGGGGAAAATCGAGACAGCTTTTCCTAAAGCTGAGGACCTGACCTTCTTTTACACGCTCCCTCTATTTCGTCATCATACTTGCCATTAATCTCACCACAGCCAAGACAGGAAATCTCATCCTGTCTTCACAACAATCTTGATTTGTGTCTTAAAATCCAGCTTTTAGATTCAAGGATTAATTTAGACTACAGAGGTCCAAAACATAATTTTTAAATGATTTAAAAAGCAGTATAATTATTTTCCGAATGTTATCGGTTTATTCAGTTTGAGCTTTGATTCTTAGTACAGCATGAGTTTAAAAGAGCACTTACAGATTTGTGACAGCAGAGGGCAGACCAGGCCATGATACTCAAACCTATTGAGCCATCCAGTGTACTAAAGCAACACACTAAACCAATCTACCCATTAGACCAATATTTAAACAAAAGGCCAAAGTCTTTGAGGACTCCAGCCTCGAATGTGAACTGGGTGTAGTCATTGTTGGGAGAGGCAGTATTTTGGACAATTAAATTCACCCTTCTCTACTTTCAGACCTTTCTCTGTGTGAAGAATTGACTCTAACCGAGTCGGAATTCAGGGCAACAAAGTGAGTTGTCTCTACGCCTGGAAAATTACTTTTCAAAACAGGAGGCACAGTTCATTCTTTGGCAAACTGAAGCAGGCTGCAGAAAGAAAATTGATGAGTTGGAAGAATGGGCTAATAAATGTGATTCAGTGCTGGCAAATCAGGGAGGGGATGGACTTTGATTAAGTTAATAATCATATCGATACCATCAATGGAAGTAGGGTCAGTGCTTGACCTGCCAAGTGTTACCTGCACTTCCTGTTTCCACATTTGAAAAGGAATGTTTTATTTCTTTTCCAGAGTCGATAGCATTTCATTCAAGCAATTGGTGCCAGTCTTGTGGATCAAAGGCTTCTTTGAATCCTTGTCTTTCTACCAAACGTTTCAGAAGAAGGACCCGGAAGCTGCTAAAGCCACCCTCGAAATGATGGAGAAAGAGTAAGAGTTATCGTGGAAGTGGGAAAATTAATTGATCGGCTTGAGCGGTCAAATAGATCAGGATATGTGCACAGCGAGACCAGTGGGGCAACTCAGTGAATCTTGGGAACAACAATGTTTCCTGTCACACCTTGCTGGGGTAGTCCACTGGAAATCAAGTGTTCCCCACTATTCCCAGAGTCATCATAGAAGTTGAGGATTTGTAAAAGTGCACAAAATTCCCCAACGTCTCCTGGACACAGTTTAATAGAAAGCATGGAAGCAGGTTTCTGCACTTATCACAAATTGCCTTTTAGTAGAAATAAATTGATTCCAGCTACAGGTAAACAGTTATGCACTGTCAGCGTAAAACTCCACTAATTAAAACTTATACACTCCCCCTTGGATACAGACAGATGTAAGCAGGGGAACAATAAAACACAAATTATGGATGGAAGGAAAACTGGGACAGCAGTTGGCAATCTTTGTTCCCAGAATCTGTTGCTCTGATTCTCCTGTGGATCAAAATGCCGCGTCTTAGTCTTCCTTTTTCCAGGAGCTCTTACTGGTTTGCAAAAGACACAGGGTGGCTGGTTCATCAAAGAAAGACCTGTGTCTTACTGGCTAAAAGTTACAGCCTACAGCAACTGCCAGAGGAAAAATAAACTGGTTTTCTTCAGACTTGAAGTGGCTTTTACTCTGGAGAACAGAGAGAGCATTGCTGGTGGTCTGAAGGCTCTTATTGAGAGCCCCGCACTGCTCAGCTACCTGAGAGCCAATCACATTGCTGTTGGCAGGCAGAAGACTTTTGTCGTTGGTAACTGGTCACTGATCCACAAACCAATCTGCTTTTCCTGTTGCCAAGCAGATCTCCATTTATGTACAGCCCTTTAGCTGCAGTTCCTCTGCAAACACTGCTGTACAAACAGTATTCACAATGATTTGGAGATGCCGGTGTAGGACTGGGGTGTACAATCACCTGATGAAGGAACGGCACTCCGAAAGCTAGTGCTCCCAATTAAACCTGTTGGACTATAACCAGGTGTTTTGTGATTCTTAACTTTATTCACAATGCAAGTGTCATATTATTTACTTTTGTACCAGGCAACTTTAACTCAGCCACATTAGGGAGATTTAAACAATCCTTAGATAAGCACATAAGATGATTTTGGGAGAGTGTAGGGGGACAAGCTGAGAATAGTTCACAGGTCAGCGCAACATTGAGGGCCAGACGGCCTAGTCTGCGCTGTATTGTTCTATGTTCTATGTTCTAGGCAGTGATCCTCTCAATCTCTGGTTTTAAAACAGGTCTTTTCTCATTTCAGTTCGCAATTTAAAAAAAACACAAAAATTAAAAGCTACAGTCTTTACATTCCTGATCTTAATATAATTTAAGGTCTGAGAAAGGAACAGGGGAATGGAAAAGGTGTTCAATCAGGTACACGAAGAGAGTGAACAAACAGGAACACAAAAGATAGTTTGGATTCGGAGATGCCGGTGTCGGACTAGTTAAAAGTTAAAAATCACACAACACCAGGTTATAGTCCAACAGGTTTAATTGGAAGCACTAACTTTCAGAGCACTGCTCCTTCATCACAACCACCTGATGAAGGAGCAGCGCTCAGAAAGCTAGTGCTTCCAAATAAACCTGTTGGACTATAACCTGATGTTGTGTGATTTTTAACAAAAGATAGCAGCAGGATGAGACCACAAAGTTCATCGAGCCTGTTCAGTACAACCAAGGCGTGGAACATCCAAAAGCCTTTGGGGGGGAAGACGATGCCAATGATTCACTCCCCTAGGAATGAAGAAATTTCTCCTCCTCTCAGTCCTGAATGATATCTGCTTATTGTGTGTCCTTGTTCCAAATACCCCAACAAGAGAAGGAAACAATGTCTCAGTATCCAGCCCTGAAAGACCCACTGTCATCTTCTGTGCTTCGATAAGGTTATCTCATATTCTTCTAAACTCCAGTGAATATAATCTCAATTCACTCGGTCTCTCACCATACGGTAACCTTTTCACCCCAGGGGGACCAACTTAGTGAACTTCCTCAAGCCCATGTTATCCTTCCTTCCCTAGAGATTGGGGGTGAATTTTACAGCCACTTCTGAGCTGTGGGACCAGCTGTGCTTCAATTAAGGTGTAGAGTGTTAACATTTTCCCAGAATGTTCCAGTCGTTATTACGTTAGCCAACTGAGTGTATTTTCCAGACATTTCCATACAGTGGGCATTAAACTCATGACATTTTTATTTCTTTTTAGTTTTATGCAGACTATGGGAGTTTCTTCCAGGGAGACTGTGTTGGAAGTGAAGTGGACTGCTTTCTGTTTACTGGCAAGCAAGCCTGAGTAATATCTACAACCCTGTCTCTCAGACCAGTTGCGTCAAGTGATGATTTCTGTTTCCTTAAGTAAGACTTTAAATCTGTGTTTCATAATGTGGACATTGGTAAATGTTGGTTTGTACACAGTCATGACACATTGCACGGGTGAATGTTTACCTTCAGCTGGAGCACAGAACAGTGTGCGATTGAAAGCCTGATAGACATCCTTCACATTTTCCTGGGCTTTGGAGGGTTGGTTACTTCTGCAGCAGTTAGAGTTTGAGTCTAATACTTCCTGTGCATACCCGCTGTTTATGAAACATGACTGAGGGACTCCACATTTCTGCCCAGGACCGTAAGAAACTACAGAGAGTCGCGAACACAGCCCGGTCCATCAGGCAAACCAGCTTTCCATCCAATGCCTGCATCTATACTTCCCACTGCCTTGTGAAAGCAACCAATATAATCAAAGATCTCTTCCACTCCAGTTATAATCTCTTCCAAACTTTTCCATCAGGGAAACACACATACAAAAGCTTAAACACAGAGTCAAGAACAGCTTCTTCCCTGTTGTTATTAGACTTCTGAATGGACCTCTCAAATTTTTAAATCTAATGTTGATCTCACTCTTTATGCACCTTCTCTGCAGCTCTAACGTTGTATTCGTCACTCTAGTGCACTTTACATGACGTGACAAAACTATTCACTGTACCTCGGTACATGTGACATTAATAACTCAAATCAAATCATTATTCAGGCAAGACCTTTGTAGAGAGTTAAGATTCTATTGTATAGTTGGACATATTCACTTTGCAATTTCTCATTGCTCAGTGTGTGTAAACCTGTCAGAATCACAGTGGGGGTTTACATCAGATCAGAACAGGACAGAATACTCTTCCCCAGAGCCAACCCTCACCCTCCCGATTCTCCCACCACTGAACCCTCCAGAACCCCCTTTGCCTGAATCAGCTAAAGCACCGTCTCTCCTGCGAACATACTGGAACGGGAGGTTGGCGCCGCTCGTGAGTTGTGTGCTAGTTGTTGCTGCCTCTTGCTTGCTGCCCTGTTCTCCTCCGTGCCCCACCTCCTGATGCCACTTGATGCCCAGCTTGCTGTCTGGCTCCCCGGCTCGTTCAGGGACTGGGGAGCCAAACAGTGAGCCTTGAGGCAGGGCAGCAGGCAGCCTGAGGGGTTGGGAGCGGGCCAGTGATCGCAGACTTCCATACCATCATTCTGTGGTCGCGGCATCACTGTGCCACGGTCACGGTGTCTGCACGCGCCGTATGTGTCCTTCAGAATGTCCCTAATGGCCTGCAGGATCGCTCTCCCCGTCCCACCACATTCTCCCCTCCCTTGTGCCTCCCCCACCTCCTCTTCCTCTTCCTCCCACTCACATCAACCGTCTGAGATCCTATCAAATGGAGTGGAAACAAATTACCCTTCAACCCAAGAGACCGTCCAACAGAAGTATAGGCCCTTAACTGACACAATTGATTACTCATAATGTACTCCCCCCAACCCTCCCCTCACCTCCAGGGTTAAACACAGTTCCCCCAACCAAGACCCTACAGCTTACTCTAAAGGATCTAAAATCACTCACTTAACCATTAGCCAGAAATCATGCTTAATTCATGTAAAACTCCCAATCCTGAACCTCAATCACTTGCTGTGCTATTAAATCCTGGTTCAAACAATGTTCAAAAAGGCAACACATTCCTTTAACTGTTTTGGTTAAAAATGTGACATTTTACAATATTAACTTCATTTGACTTGATATTGTGAACTGTTATAGATAACAGAGATGACAGGGTTGTTCAGTACTCCTGAACATTACAGAGTGAAATAAGGCCGTTTAAAGAATCTGATCGAGATTAATTGAGAGTAAGAGATTTCTGATACTATGTGGGTGGATTTGGAAGTGATCTCAGTCTGCCAGCTGGGGTGTTTTAATGCAGATATATCCTTATTTATAATTGTTTTTGAGTTAGGAGGCACTGGGTGTGGATGAGGACCTACCCACACAGTGTCATCTCATTTCTAGTATTTGGAAAGCCAGTTCATTCACTCTCTCCCCACCTGCATCTCTAGCCTAGACCATGACCCCACAGTCCCTGTCCAAGTGGTCGAG
Organism: Chiloscyllium plagiosum; assembly: GCF_004010195.1. NCBI lineage: Eukaryota > Metazoa > Chordata > Chondrichthyes > Orectolobiformes > Hemiscylliidae > Chiloscyllium > Chiloscyllium plagiosum. The sequence goes on along the minus strand of NC_057716.1, from coordinate 24,621,777 downwards.
GCTGATACAATTGCAACATTGAAAAGGGACCTGGATGGGTATATAAATAGGAAGGGGTTAGAGGGATATGGGCTTGTGCTGGCAAGTGGGAGTAGATTAATTTAGGATATCTGGTCAGCATGGACGAGTTGGACCGAAGCTGTAAGTGCTGTACATGTCTATGACTCTCTCTATTTTCCAACCTCTCCACCATCCTCTGCATTGCCTACCTCCTCCACCCTCCCCCTCTCCTCTGTGCTTCCCCTCTCCCTATCTCCCTATTTTATTCCCTCTCCTCACCTCTCTCTGCACCCTTTCCCCCTCTCCCACACCTTCCCTGCCTTCCCCTGCTCCCAGCCCAGGATGCCAAAGTGGAGCATGATCCTAAGTCACCAATCTTGCCATTCTGATAAAGCTGAACATCAGTCCCGGAGATATATCTGAAATAAATTCCAGCACTGCATGGAGCTTGTAACCTAAACATTTTCACTTCAGTATTTCACGTTTAATCCTGTGACTGAGCGAGTCTGGGTGCCTCGTATAATTCAGAGAAATGATTGCACTGTCCTGGTAATGGAATGTTTCCTGTGTGCAAGCAAGTTTTAAATTCATCAAGTGAACACAGAATGGATCACGCCATATACACATTTAATTTACAATGCAACTCACAATTTGGAAATTTTAGATGCCACAGCAACCAATTCATAGAATCCCTATGATTTTGTTTCCTACAACTCAAAATGTCTTTTTCCATAGTAATGGCAGAATTTTATGATCTTCTAGATGTTAAGGTAAATTGAAATATAGACAGACACCTTGACATCTTTCCGATTTCATTCATACCTTACCAATATCTGTAGGGCTGATCACAGAGACATTAAAATGTAAGATGTCCATTGAATTGTGAAAAATCACAGCTTCTGTGATAAATGGCAAGACATTTCAAAGGGATTCCAGCATGATTGAGCTCCTTGCCCTGCTTTTTGGTATAATTGTCACCTGGATTTGCATTGTAGCCATTAATTGTCAGTTTTGAACTGCATCAAGTCTGGCTGAAGTCAGTCAAATTGTTCGGGAGACATCACTAAAGAGAGTTCTTGGTTATGGGAGGCAAGAAGGAAGGAATTGGAAATCAACTGCTGTTCCATCAAAAGATCAGGCAGTCTACAAGTGCCATAGCTGCAGAATTAGTGCGAAATAAATAACCTCTCTCTGAGCTGATCTGCATGGGCAAACATTGACTATTTGACAACAGGAGCTGTTGAATCTGCTGAATCTGTCTTCAAGTGTCAACCATTTCACCTCAGAATGAGAAATTTCAAGAAGCACTGTTCATAGAATAGAGACTGATCTTACCTTCAATTACCTTTCAGCCTTACCTCCTGTTAATCTTTATAAATGTATTTCTAACTAATAGCTTGATCACTTTTACTTGAATAATTACAGTAGTTTTGTAATAAATTAAAGCTTGTCTTGTTTACATTTCAAGTATTGCTGCTGGTCATTTTTAAATTAACTTGTAATTCAAAGGGGGCTACAGACATATACATGCTCATGATCCATTTTGAAGAATACTTTTAATCTGATCATGACACTTGCGAACACTCTGGGGAAGTGGACAAGTCAGTGAGCTGGCTGTACTGCTCCTTACACAAGAATAAGCTTGAACCAGATGAATGAAGATAAAAAGGGTTTGGCGATGGAAAACAACTTGGTCAGGTTACACAATGAACAAAATTAGGTGTATTCTATCCAGCTTCAGGGAGATCCATAAGGATCAGGGTTGGGTTTGGGAGACCCCAGGGTTCAGTGTTGGAAACCCCAGGGTTCAGAATGTGATACTCCACTCTGACAGCAGTGCAGCCATTTTCTCCCCCGTGGCACCAGCGCAAAGGAAGGTAATGATGAACCCACCCCTGCCAGTCACTTCCAGCCTCATCCCGGAATCTGCACATCTCCTTCCCAATATCTCACCCCATTGACCCAGAGCCTTCATGCTCCCCAAGTATGCCCCCAAACCATGCATCTGTGTTTACACCAGCCTACATTCTCATCCTGCCCCTGTCAGGACTGTTGTGGTCATTCACTGACCCCCTCCCCCCACCTGGAGCTAGATTACTCCTGACCACAGGCAACACCCCCAAACTCGCATTACACCCATCCCTGCATATGTTTGACTATATATCCCCCAGCCCTCGCAAATCCTGCTGCCCCTGCTGCGCCCAACCCTTCATAACTGTACTGCACCCTCACCCACAGCCTCCAGCTACAAGTCCTGTTGACTAACCCATTGACGCTCAGTCCTGTGGTCAGGCCCCTCCTCCCCCGCTGCCACACACAGTGCCCCATTCAGTTTTCTATGGCCAGATGTGATAGACTGACTGTGACTCATCTCCTCAACCAACATGGTCAGACAGTCCCGGGGCAAGACACACTGGGATGGATGCAAGGTGCCTGTCCATCTCCCCAGCCACTTAACCTTAACCTCCCACTTGCTGCTAGAGAGCCAACATACTAACTGGGACTCAATCTCCCAACTGCGAAGGCACAGACCCCTGACTGAGAACACCCTGACCGTGACTGTGTGGGAGAGTACACCCCTGAATAACATGTTCCTCTGTGGACTTGGGTGAGGGCGACTTCCCTCAGACTTTGCGACCTGGCTCTTTGCTTGCTGCACTGACAGTCTGTTCATTGCGTGAGCTGCTGGCATAGGGAGCAAGGATGAAATTGACCCAGCACCACTGTGGTTCTGCAAGATGTTCACCCCCCCTCCCCCCCTAGACTGAGGACTGCTTGGGGCAAGAGCAGTTGCCTGATTTTGTGATGCTACTAATTGGCACCATGAGGCAAGGTGAGGCATGACCACTGTGAGCATGTGAGCAAGGCACTAAATGAGCAAATGTTATGAGAGCAAGCGATCATCTCTGAGATGCAGCCTGGTCTAATCTGCAAGCTATACACAAAATGTCTCTGATGCAGTCTTTCCATGTTACACTTTTGGAATACAGCATGCAATTTTGGTCTCTCTCCTACAGGAAGGACATTGTGTAACATGAAAGGGTTCAGAAAAGATGTACGAGGATGTTGCCAGGGTTGGATGGATTGAGTTATAGGGAGAGGCTGAATAGGCTGGGGCTGTTTTCCCTGGAGTGTCGGAGGCTGAGGGGTGACTCTATAGAGGTTTATAAAATCTTGAGGGGCATGGATAGGATAAATAGACAAAGTCTCTTCCCTAAGGTGGGGGAGTCCAGAACTAGAGGGTATAGGTTTAGGATGAGAAAAGAGAGATTTAAAAGGGACTTAAGGGGCAACGTTTTCATACTAAGGGCGGTGCCTAAATGGAACGAGCTGCCAGAGGAAGTGGTGGAGGCTGGTATAATTACAATGTTTAAAAGGCATCTGGATGGGTATATGAATAGGAAGGGTTTAGAGGGATATGGGCCGAATGCTGGCAAATGTTGGATATGGTTGGGCATGGACAAGTTGGACTGAAGGATCTGTTTCCATGCTGTACATCTCTCTGACTCTACAGATCTATTTGTGAAAAGCATGAAAGATAGAACTATGTAATCTTTAGGTTGAGAAGGGGCCTCGAGGACTTTGCATTTCTGTCTTCCCCACATCTTCCTATTGCCCTTGTTGCTAAATTTCCACTCACAGAAACAGAAAATAGCATCAGGACTAGGCTATTCAGCCCACCATTCAACACAATCATGGGTTGATTCTCTATCTCAATGTCAGATACCTCTCTCTCCCCATATACCTCGATGCTTTTAACTTCTAGAAATGTATCTGTTTCTTTCTTAAAAAGATTCAATAACTTTGCTTGCCCACCTTTCCGTGATAGAGACTGTCACAGGATGAACGCCCGCTTGGTGAAGAGATTTCTCCTCCTGTTTGTCTTTTCCACTACAGAATGCAGTTTCTCTCCATCTACCTTATAAAACCCCCAATTTTAAGCATCTCTTGTAAGATTATGTCTCAACCATCTAAACTGAAGGAAGTGCAGCCCAAGTTCACACAACCTGTTGTCATTTAAGTCTGTGAGCTGTTGTGAATCTGAGTTACACTTCTCCCAATTTAGGTCCAAAAATGAATTCTTCCTGCTTGCTGTGTGTGTGTCTCTCTCTCTCTCTCTGTCCAGATTCTACACAATTTGAACAGCTCTGTCAATCCTCTCAACCTTCTTTTCAAGCAACACATTTTTGATCTCATAATGTCCTTATGCCAGCAGGTGGCACTATGGGACTTGAGTACAAGCATTTTCATTCAGACTATGATGAACATCTGGATGTTGTGCCTATTAAGGGTCATGATGTGGAGATGCCGGTGTTGGACTGGGATGGACAAAGTCAAAACTCACACAACACCAGGTTATAGTCCAACAGGTTTATTTGGAAATACATGCTTTTGGAACGCTGCTCCTTCATCAGGTAGCAACGAAAGCTTGTACTTCCAAACAAATCTATTGGACAATAACCTAGTGTTGTATAATTTTTAACCTATTAAAGGTGGAAGACTCAAGGCTAATTTTATAAATCCCCAGTCATTTTCAATCAAATATCACAATGATTAGTAAAGTTTACCATATTGATCGACAATATTCACTTTAATATTACTTTTTGCATCTCTCACTCTAAGATCTCTTGGATTTTGACACAGTGATACTGAAGGAATGCTGATATATTTCTAAATCAAGATGGTGAATGGCATGGGGTGAGTTCAGGGATGGCGGTGTTCCCAGACCTTGAGATCATGGGCATTCCTTTTCCCAGTTTTCTTTCCATACATCCTCTTGCCAATGGGGTGTTCTCAAAGAATTGCTTCCCCTCATACAGGATTTTCCTCAAAGTCGGTTTCTTCTGTACCTATGCCTTGACATCTATGTTGCATTTCTTGAGGACATCTTTTAGGGAGCCTTTGAAACACTTCCTTTGACCCCTGCTCATTTGGGTGCCTTCCTTGAGTTGGGTGAAGGTGATTTGCTTTGGTGGTCGAAACTCAGGCAGTCTAAGCTCATGGCCAGCCCAGCGGAGTTGGTTTTGAATGATCATAGCCTCGATATTAGTAATTTTGGTTGCTTCAAGGACGTTGGTGTTAGTATGCCTGTCATCCCATCTGATGCAGATATTCCATCTCAAACAGCATTGATGGTACTTCTCAAAGGTCCTGAGGTGTACATAGCCCAGGTTTTGGAGCCAAATGGAAAAATCAGAAGGAAGACAGCCTGACGCAAGGATCTTAGTATCAGAATTGACTCTCATCCTTAGACATCTGGAAGAGGCACCGGCAGATCATGTGATGTTGAATAACAGCATCAATATCAGCCTTAAATGAGGGCTAGCTTCCCAGGTAAGGCAAATGCTCCATGTTTGGGAGGATTTCTCCATTGATCTTAATGGAGGGTTGGACTGGAACTTGACTTGGTACAGATTGGTGCTGTACCACCTGTCAGTGAAGAATGAGTCTAAAAGGAAAGAAATGTAACTTATAACTTGAAGGGTGTTTTGAAGCAAACATTTAAGTTGAGTGCTCCCAGACTGGAATTATATATACCATGAATAGTCAAAGTTAAAAATCACACAACACCAGGTTATAGTTGAACAGGTTTATTTGGAAGCACTGGCTTTTGGAGCGCAGCTCCTTCATCATCACAGAACCACCTGATGAAGGAGCAGCGGTTCAAAAGCTAGTGCTTCCAAATAAACCCGTTGGACTACAACCTGATGTCTTATTTTTAACTTTGTACACCCCAGTCCAACACCGGCTCCTCCACATCATGAATAGTCAATTGTGACAGCTACCACCAATAATGATATGTTGCATCAATGGATTGCCACTTAGGGCATTCATTGGTAATATTAGAGTTAATGCTGATGAAAGTGTTGCCTCTTCTTTGGGAAATTTACATTATACTTGTACTCACAGTGAATCAATACAACTGTATTATATGGCACAGGGGACCATTTGCACCACTGTCTGCTTTTTTTTTGAGCAATGCAGAACTTTGTTTTTCTCCATAGCTCAGCACATTTTCCCTTGTCAAGCAAGTATCCAGTACCCTTTTTGAAAATTATTATTGCATCTAGGTGAATTGGCAATCACAACAGCTTGCTATCTAAGAAATATCTTCTTTCTGGTTATTCGACAAAATCTGTGTCCTCTGTCGACCAACAATTGAAACAGCTTCTCCTTATTTTCTTGTTTTGTCTTTCTATAAAAAATGGAGTTACCCATCATGGTAGGAAAGACAGAAATGTGGAGTATTTCTTACACAGTGAGAGATTAGGAAGTATTCATGTCCAAAGAGACCTGGTTCATGAGTCACTGAAAGCTAGTACGTAGGTCCCACAAGTAGTTAGGAAGACAAACGGTCTCTTGGCCTTAATTATAAGTTATTTGAGTAAAGGAGTAAATATGTCTTATTGTAATTGGATATAATCTTGGCAAGATCACACTTTTAGCATTGTGGGCAGCCAGTGATAGGACCAGGGAGCATAGATAAGCAAACAGTGTGGTTGGATGCTGCAACATTTATTTTCCCTCAGAAGGTTACAGAACAGCTGACTGATGTTTATGTCACCCCTTTTTTTTAAAAATGGACTTTATAATTTCAAAAGGGAAGAAGCCATTTTTGTTGACATTGGAACATGGGTGTTGCTTCCCTTTACCTCGAGATGCACCATTTCATAATCATAGACTCCTGAAGTTTGTTTTGATGCCTCAGGGCATCAGTTACGAATCTTTCAGCAGTTTCATCTGACATTTGTTGTAGAAGATGGAATTTTACCCATAATTGGCCAAGTGTTAATTTTGGGGTGGAGCTGGAATCACGGAAAGGTTTCACTCTGTGAGCTTTAGTGGGCTGTCCGATGTGATTCTCTGCTGCTCACCTCATTATGAACGTGCCACACCACTATGGTGATGTGTTCTAGCTATTGTGCATTCACCAGTCGAGGAAGTGTTCCGCACTGCCAGGACCTTACTGGATTCACATCACTGGAGCCATATTTAAATCCCACCATCTGTACCAGTTCAAACACTGCAAGCCAGGAATAGCTTATTGCAGGTGCAGGGCTGAATCTTAACTTGTATTAATCCAAAGACCCAGTTCTGGGTTCAAATCCAGCCATGGCAGATGGTGGAAATTGAATTCAATAAATTTCTGGAATCAGGAGTCTAATGATGACCATGAATCAATTGCCAATTGTCAGGAGAAAACCGATCTGGTTCACTAATGGAAACTTCTGTCCTCACCTCGTCTGGCCAATATGTGACTCCAGACCTACAGCAATATGGTTGACACTTAAATGCTCTCAGGGGCAATTAGGGATGGGTAATAAATGCTGGTGCAGCCAGTGATGACCACATCCCATAAATGAATAAAAATAAAGCTAGAGCTTCATGGACTGAGTCATGGACTCCACTTCTCATGTTTCTTTTTGCTTTGTCTTCCCTGACAACCCTATTGGGTTTGATTTTCCCTGTTGTCCCAGCTAGCTCCTTTATTTAACTCTCCATATCTCTTCACTTTGCCTAATCACAGGCATGTGGCTGAGTCATAACAAACATCATTGCACAATGTGTCTCACTGAAGCCAAGATGGTGGTGACCATCAATGACCTACCTTCCACAGTACTCCTTGCCCTCCCATGCTCTACGATCTGCCCTACCCTCACCCCTTCATACATGGGGTTGTCTCCTTTCAATAATATTGTCCCCTCTGCATGACAGCATGCTGCTTCCAATCCCCACAATTGACTACTCACCCACCAGGAATGACCATGGCCGAAACCCCTGACCAACATGAAAGGACGGCATTTACTGACGGCATTTACTGAGGGCTGTCCAGACAGCTGACTGATATCTGCACTGTTCTGAAACCGATGTACCAATACTCCTCAATGGCAGACCATGGCCCACTCCCCAACTATAGTGATTTGGACCTCCTGACCCTGAATATCTCAAGACCCTGGACTGTGATCAGACGTTGTCCTTGACTGACTGTGCTGGTGCCTCCTGATGGTTCTCCTGGATCAACTGAGGACTACTCCACTTAGGTGTTCTGACATTGTCATTTGGTTGGAGCACATTTACTGTGTTGACCATGAAAGTTGCTGGCATATACGGCAGATGTGAGACTGGCATAGAACGAACGGTGCAATATGGCAACATGCACACCCCCTGACTGATCACTGCTGACAATATGACAAGCTGCCTGGCTTTACTTCTGTGCTGAATGTTAAGGCGAGACAGAAGCACTGTGAGAAACATTCTGAATGAGGTGCTAAGGGCAAAAAGGGAGGCAAAGTAGAAATGCTGTGAGCATCCATGTAGGTGCAAAGTGAGTGTGTGCTAAGAGAGAAAGCCACAAGCCCTGAGATGCACTCTAATCCTACGCATGAGGTGGGTGCCCGTCCCTGTGTGCAAGGTGTCCTGGCAGTGCCATTGTGATGTAAGGTGTCAGTGAGTTCCAGAGTGCAGTAATGAAGTGGTGCACAATATCATAAGAGTCTGAGATGTGCCATGATGAAGTGGTGAAGCTGGCGCGTGTCCGATGCCAAACTCCATGAGCATGCTGTGAGATGTCGTCAAAATCTGGAGAAGGTGAACGCCTGGAGGAGCAAGTGGAGAGCTGGAGCTGCCAGGTACCTGCTCAGACTGCCATGTGGAATTATCACTGTCGAGCTTCTCCCCACTGTCTGGAAAAATAGCAAACTGCACATAAACAAAGCAAGATTAGGTAACGACATTAATGCATGCAAATAGGCCTCTCAGCGCTTACTATTGAAATTCTCACCTTGCCATTAAAATGCAGCAAATTGGCCTTCTTTTTCTTGCATTGAGAATTCCATTTTTCTGAAATCGCCATTTTTATCTCAAATGACTCACCATTGCCCACATTGTTCAGGAATTGGGAAGATCCAACTTGAGAAACTTGCTTTCTCCTTTCCTTAGCTCTGAAGTATTGGATTACTAATGGTCAGGAAGGAGGAAGCATGAGTTCTGCTGATTAGTGTGAGCAGTGGTGGGTCCAGGAGTCTTCCTGTTCACCTCATATCTGTGTGTGTGTTATACATCTTCACGATAATTGCTTTGGACAAATGATTAAACCAAGTAACACATGAGAGGTGAAACATAAATCATTGACATCATTAGATCACTGTGGGATGCTGGTTTAATTATAGCACTTCAAATGACATTGATCCCTCTCACTCTCCACTGTGCTCAGTATCTCCTCGCACTCTAATTAAGTCATTAAAAAGCACCATCTCAACAAAACTATCCAAGAAAACTTGAGCTTACAAAAAAATTATATTAGAGTTAAACCAAAACCTTTATAACTTGTCTTTTTAATGACTCTCAACAGTGAGACACCTATTTTGAAACAGGACTCAATAATATGATCTATACCTTAAACATTGAACATTTGTCATTCAGTGAACAAAGCGGTTTTGATCGTCTGTTCTGTCACATTTCTGAGGAGCTGGATAACCGCAAACATGGCCCAATTCACAGCCTGTAATGGAACAGAAAAGAACTTGACATTTTGACAGAAGAAAGCCAGTGTACTCCCGATCCAAGCATCTAAGTCTAACCTAACCTATTATGACAACCTTCCTCTCCATTTACCTTCCTGCTTCACAAATTGATGGGTCAAAGTGATAAATTTCTTACTCTTTATTAGACTTGCTTGCTTAGGTCACTGATCTAAAGCTAAGAATAGTTAAATCTTGCTCTTTTCAATGAATTTTTCTTTGCAATATAACAGATTAGGATAAAGTAATCCTTTACTTTCTAAGCATTCAGAACTGGCTTGAAAGTAGAAGACAGAGGATGGTGATGAGGTTGCTTTTCAGACTGGAGGCCCGTGACCAGCAGTGTGTCACAAGGATTGGTGCTTGGTCCATTGCTTTTCATTATTTATACAAAATGACTTAGATGTGAACATAGGAGGTACGGTTAGACACCAAAATTAGAGGCGTGGACAGCGAAGAAGGTTACCTCAGAGTACAACAGGATCTTGATCAGATGGGCCTATGGACTGAGGAGTAGCAGATGGAGTTTAATTCAGATAAATGTGAGGTGCTGCATTTTGGAAAGGCAAATCAGGGCAGAACTTATACACTTAATGGTAACGTCCTGGGAATGTTGCTTAATAAAGAGGCCTTGGAGTGCAGGTCCATAGCTCCTTGAAAGTGGAGTTGCAGGATAGTGAAGACAGTATTTGGTCTGCTTTCTTTTACTGGTCAGACTATTGAGTACAGGAATTGGAAGGTCATATTGCGGCTGTACAGGACATGAGTTAGGCCACTTTTGGAATATTGTGTACAATTCTGGTCTCTTTGCTAAAGGAAAGATGTTGTGAAACTTGAAAGGGTTCAGAAAAGATTTACAAGGATGTTGCCAAGTTTGGAGGGCTGAGCTATAGAGAGAGGCTGAATAGGCTGGGGTTATTTTACCTGGAGCGTCAGAGGCTGAGGGGTAACCTCATAGTGGTTTATAAAATCATGAGGGGCACAGACAGGGTAAACAGACAAGGTCTTTTCCCCAGGTTAGGGGAGTCAAAATATAAAGGGCATAGGTTTAAGATGAGAGGGGAAAGATTTAAAAGGGAACCTAAGGGCAACATTTTCATGCAGAGGATGGTGCGTTTATGGAATGAGCTGCCAGTAAAAGTGGTGGAGGCTGGTACAATTACAACATTTAAAAGGCATCTGGATGGGTATATGAATAGGAAGAATTCAGAGGGATATGGACTAAATGGTGGCAAATGGGACTAGATTAATTTAGGATATTTGGTAGGCATGGACAAGTTGGACCAAAAGGTGTTTCTGTGCTATACATCTCTGTGAATCCATGACTCTATTCCCATTTTTGGTGGGGTATGTTCTTCCAGTTTATAACCTTGTCCATGTTCTGCACTATTCGAAAATAGACTGCAACTTGCCAGGAGGAGGCCATTCAGCAAAGAAGAAGCAGCAGTCTTCCATTGTGCGTAAGGGTGAGAGAGGGTGCTCTCTCTTCAACCTTTTATGTTTACGTGTTCAACCATGCCCGCCTCAGCCACTGCTGTGCGTAGCTAAGGGACCTGTAGTTGCAGCAGTGGCCAACTAAACAGAGAAGGCCTCATAGCTTGTCTGGATCGTTTGACCACCAGTGGAGACTGGCTCTCAGCAGCTGCTCAATTCCTACACCCCAGCATTCACTTTCCAACAAACTCAATCAATAAATAGGATTCATAATTAACATCTATACGCTTAAACACAGCCTCAGATTTCGCACTGCTGCAAGCCACCTGTCATGATAGGCCCATCACCCAAATAAACCATACACTGACCTGCTTCCCTCTTCTTTGATGGAAAAAGTGATACACAATCAGGAGATGATGGGAGGGGGACAGGAATGTTACGGAGGAGAGACAATAGTGGACTGTATAAGAAGGAACATCAATGAACTGAAGCTGTTAGCATTGCTGGATACAGACATAAACATTAGGAAGAGGAATAGGCCACTCAGCTCCTTAGGCCTGTTCTGTCCGTCAATCAGATCATGGTTGAGCTGATTAATCCACATTCCCACCCACCCCGATAACAGCTCACCCTTTTGGTTACCAAATCTATCCACCTACCTCTGCCTTAAAAATATTCAAGGATATTGCTTTCATCACCTTTTGACTCTTGACCCTCTGTGAGGAAAAAAATTATCTTTGTCCCTGCCTTAAATGTGTGCTCTCTTATTTTGAAACAGAGAACCCCAGTCTCACATCCTCTTACAAAAGGAATCTGTTGAAGGTGATGATATCCTCATAGTTATACAAACCCATTCTCTACCCCTTCTCCCTTATCTCTAATCCTTCTCATGCTTATACATTGCAGTTAGTATAAGTATGCACTTCCTAATTTATTTTCTGACCCGTCACCATGACCAACATTCGCCCCATTTCATTTTAATTACCCAAGAACTGCAACCCGAGTGGGAACAGCAAGAGAGGAGCAAGGTAAAGACAGACTGTCACTTAATTTCAGAATAGTAGTCACTAATTCAGAGACTAATATTGCAGGTAGTTTAAGAGGCTTGTATAGAGGTGAGATCTACACTAAGTTATATTTTGTATACAAAAATGGAGGAATGAGGCTGGAGATGGGGGAAAGATAGCACAGATACCAGCTCACTGGTGGGTGAGTTTACACATTAGAGGATTCAGGTGATTGTGTCAAAGAACCAGGCTACAGAGATTGATGGGTATGTACACTTAGTGCACTGAAAAGTCTATCAGAAAATCTGGTTTGAAGATAAATGAGCATGGAAAGATCTAAGCACAAATATGGCTTTGGATGGGCTGTATACAGATCTTGGAACCCTTCCTTTTCGATGTGGAAATGGCAGCCATCTCCAACAACAGGCCTGTGGAGTCAACCATGATGTCTCAGCTTCCATTACAGCCCAATGTCTGCGTGCTGCCATGAAATCTAAGATTGCTTTTGTGGAAATTCAAACTTTTGCCATCGCGGTTCAGTGTGCAAAGGGGCTTCTTGGGCATAGCAGCATTTCTGCAATTTCCTCTCCATAGATCTGCTTTCTGAAGTCCTTCTGTGAATATAGTCTCCAGCTTGACAGCCCTTCCCCATCTCCACTTTACAGCAACTTGTGCTGCCCTGCGCATTTCACCAGCCATGATCAATGCCAATGGGAAGTTCCAAAGGCCACTGCCCTTGTCTGAAAGTAACTATCTGTAGCCAAGCCAACACATGACCGTAGGAAGACTTCAGCTGGGCCACTGCTCTTGAGTTTCTTTGAACAAGTCTAGAAAAATACATATAATGCGTAAATTGCAGCAACAGCTAGAATAAATAAGTACAGCAACAGGCCTGTAAGTAAGATGATGATCTCTTTAAATAGTGCTGGTAATGGATTCTTCAAGTGTAAAAGGCATATTCAGGTGTAGGAGGTTAAGAGAGAGAGTAAGCTGGAGCGTTGAGCTCTAAAATAGTAGTGCTGCTGTTAAGTCAGCATTGCACACTAATTTGCATCATGATCTGCCCACTCTGTATATTTCTAGCAGACATTAGGCGTGCATTTATCAATCCATTTTAAAAATATGGTGTCTGGCATGTTCTTTGTCAGAAGTACACAATGGATGCCATTTTGATGCCTTAAACAATGTTGTAGTGTTCAAAGAATCAATGCTATTGAGCACACTGTTGGTGCAATTAATGTGTGAGAACACAAGTCTTCTCCCCATGAAACTGCTGCCATAATTCTAGATGCCTGATCAATGCTGTTCCTTGAGGACTGGGTTTTTCTGTTGGTGTTTAACACCATGTTCAGAATCTAATCTCTTTTATGTTGGGGTGGGTTTGGGTAAAGTTATTGTTCACACTCTTCCAGTATATAATATCCCCTTGCAAACCAAGAAGTTCTGTTGTGGTTTCAATGGGAAAAGAAAGTATAATCAAAAACCTGAAATTCCTTGGAATTTCCTGAGTTCATACTTTTATGTACACAGTGCAATCAAGTGAGTGAAGGATAGATAGCTACCTGTCTGTTGCTGTTCTTCCACAAGAACTGAATCCTCCTTTTAAAAAGAGACTGCTCCATCAGTGTTTCTTGTCTGAAATGCTTGATCTAGACCAGGTAAGAAACTAAATTCTACCTTAGTCTCCTTCTCATCAGAGAAATTAAAATTGAACTCCTGTGTGATAAAGTAAGAATTCAATAGAAACAAGTGAGAGAAAGGAAATATTTCAAACAATACAATTTTGTAAATTGTTCACAGAATCTAGGTGTGCTATCAAATTCAGTATTCATTGCCAATTACTATCTAATATGAGAAAGGCTTTCATCTTCTTGGGACCACCTCAGTCTTAGTAAGTCACTTTCGAGGACGTGTATAATGCTGGTATATGCTGGTAAATGATATAGCTGTTTGATCTGTCTCAAACATTAGAAAAATGTATTGTGTAATTCAGTACCTAGTCCATTTATTCTACTCTTTAAATAATTGTTCCATCAAATGACAACTTGTTTTATAAACTAAAATACTCCAAGCCATTTTATAGAGGTGTTAGCAAACAAAATTTGCCTCAAAACCACATTAAAGAATTATTAGCACAGCCCACAGAGGCAATGTAAGATACAAAGAAAACAACGACTTCGATTTATGTAGTGCTTTTCATAACCACTTGAGTTCTCAAAGTGCTTTACAAACACTTAAGTACTTTTGAAATGTAATCACTGCTGTAGTGCAGGAAATGCAGCAGTCAATTTATGTACAGCAAGCTCCCAGGAACAACAACTGATAATGATCAGGTAATCTACTTTTATTGACGGTGAATGGGAAGAAACGTGAACCAAACAGGGAGAAACCACTTGACTAAAAGCAAAACACAGTGCATGAAACAAATACAGAGAATACTAGAGAAACTCAGCAACATCTGTGGACACAGAAACATGGAGTTAACATTTTAAGAGCAGTATGACTCTTCTTCAGTTCTGACCAGATTCTGTTTCTCTCTACACAAATGCTGCCAGACCTGCTGAATTTCTCCAGTGTTCTTTGTGCGTGAAGGGAGAAATTGCTTGCTTGCTTCTTCAAAGTAGTTATGTGGAATCTTGATGTGGCAAACAGAGCTCAGTTTAATGTCTCATTCAAAAGACATCATCTCCAGTACTCCCTCACTGGAGCGTCAGCTTTGATTTTTGTGTGAAAGTTTGGCAGTGAGATTTGAACCTCCAACTTTCTGACTCAAGAGGTAAAATTGCAGCTAACTGGGCTATGGCTGATATTGTATTGACCACACACACTGAGGACTCCTTCATCAGATTGGCACTGAATAGAAGCACTGCGTTGGCATGTTCAAATATTGCTATTGAGACCTTACCTTCTTCAGTTCTTGAACAATGTCCTTCAGTTTGTCTTTTGTCTCCTCACTGATCTCAATCTGTGACTGAATCACCCACTTTCCACCACAGAATCGAACTGGCACAGAGAAGACGATGCCTGATGGAATGCCAAAATCACCTGGAGCACAGGATCAGAAAATGCTGCATCTCATTAAATATTTCAGTGCCTGCCTTTGTAACAATTGATTGTGATGGAGTCATAGAAGTTTTCAGAAACCTGGGGAAGGGGTGGAGGTTAATTTCCTCACATGGTGTGCTGTTTCACATATCTGTACTGAACATTTCACATCCTCAGGGCATTTTGAAAGTTTTCAGCAAACAAAACTCTTTTTAAAAGTCTATTCGCTCTTGTAATGTAAGAAACAGGTGACCCAGTTTGTGTACAGTGAGTCCCATAATCGGCATTGTGAAAATGATCAGATAAACTGTTTCAGTGATGTTGATGGAGGAATAAATATTGATCAGAAAACTAGGAAGAATAGGAGTTGCTGTTTAAAATTAAGGGGATGCTCATTTAAATGGGAAGAGTTCTTTCTTCTCAAAGGGTCAGGAGGCTCCTTAAAACATAGTGGAAGCAGATTCCTTGAATATTTATAAGCCGGAGGTAGATAGATCATTGATAAGCATGAGGGTGAAATGTTATGGGGAGTAGGTGGGAATGTGGAGTTATTAGATTAGCCAGGATCTTAGTGAATGGCAAAGTGAAGCTGGATTCTGATTGGCTATCAGCTTTTGGTAGGCAGGACTTCCATTCCCGAGGTCTTAGAATCATAGCATCCCTACAGTGTTGATGCAAGCCATTCGGCCCATTGAGGCCACACTGACCCTCTGAACAGTATCCCACCCAGCCCCATCCCCATATCCTATCCCTGTAACTCTGCATTTCCCATGTTTAATCCATCTAGTCTGCACATTCCTGAACACTCTGGGCAATTGAGCATGTCCAATCCGCCTAACCTGCACATCTTTGGACTGTGGGAGGAAACTGGAGCACCCAGAGGAAACCCACACAGTAACGGGGAGAACGTACAAATTCCACACAAAAAGTTGTCCCAGTTGGAATCAAACCCAAGTCTCTGGTGCTGTGAGGCAGCAGTGCTAAACACTGACCCACGTGCCTCCCCCTCTTGCTTTGCGGTAAGGTGGGATTCTAGCTACACCCATGGATGGACTCATCACTGGCTGGTATGGCTTATGGTTCAGCAAGTCTTTCTGACCAGAGACATTAATAGTCTCTTACCAGCTCTCCTGTTGGCAGGCAAGATCCCCACTTCCCAAACAACGTTCTGCCACCCGATGTCTATGTGAGATAGATCATTTCACTGGTTGAACTGCCAATTATCACTGACTGATTCAATTTAATGGCTTAAGAATGTTTGATTGTAAAACGTTGTGAACCTGGGGATGTGGTCCTTGGATCTAATCCCTGATCTGGGCTGTGTTTTCTGATATGTTTAAGGAAACATCATCAATTACATCCCTCCTGAATTAGATAGCAGAGAGATCAACCGAGTGTTCTCCTGTAACTCTTGCTAGGAAGTCTAGAACTTCAAAGTGAGGCCAGGACTATGTTGGCTAAAATGTGATGCTTTTGTTGCAGCTGTATAGAACTTTAGTTAGGCCACAATTTGAATATTGCATACTGTACAGTTCCAGCTACCACATGATCAGAAGGATGTGGAGGCTTTAGGGAGGGTACAGAAAAGGTCTACCAGGATGTTGGAGCAGATTATTGCAGATGCTGGAATCTGTATTGAAAACAACAAATGATCACAGCAGGTCAGGCAGCATCAATGGGCATACAGCAATCTAACGTTTCAAGTCCAGATGTTTCTGCCTGGTTGCAGGGTATTAGCTATGAGATGAGATTGGACAACTTGGTTTATTTCACTTGAACATCACAGGCTGAAGGGACAACCTGATAGAAGTTTACAAAATTATGAGAGGCATGGATAGAATGGATAGTCAGAGTCTTTTTCCCAGGGTAGAAATGTGGAAATGAACTGGGGACATTTGTTTAAGGTAAATGGGGGAAGGTTTGAAGGAAATGTGACAGGCAAGTTTTTATGGAGGAGGTGGTAGAACCAAATATAATAGTAATATTTAAGAGGCATTTTGACAGATGACTGTGGACCATGTAGTGCAAAAGGTTTTTTGTTGAGAGAGGCAACATGTGTCAGCACAGACTTAGTGGGCTGAAGGGCCTGATCCTGTGTTATATTGTTCTTTGTGCTTTCCACATGAAGCAATAAAATCAGTAATTCCTTACAGAATTGTACCGTGTCTTACATGAGTCAGTTGGTGAAGAGAGAAGGTAACAGAAGAAAGAAAAGATGTTTCTCAACAGGTTGGCCCACCTTGACTGACAACTCCAAGAGATATAAACTCCCCTGGTGGTGAGTCATGATACCACCAATTCAAGACTTTCTGTATCGCAACGGCAATGGAGAGGCCCAGACTGTGTTTCAATGCTGCTTGAATTTTTGGTCGATGCGCATGCAATTCTTCCACAAATTCCTCTTCGATCCAATTTCTGCAACAAGAGTTTGAGGCAAACACCCTCAATGATAGGTAATAATGAGTGCAAACCCAAGCTGCTTCATGACAATTATTTTCAATGAGTGGTGCTGAATGAGTAACTCAGGTACAGCAACTTACAATTATGCAGCAGAACATTTCTGATGGGAAAGGCACAACAGACAGCATACAGTGGGAATGGGAGGCTAGGACATCATCAAATTAAAAGACTATATGAAATAAGAGCAGATGTAGCCATTCAGTCCAATGAACCTGTTACACAATTCACTGAGATCATGGCTGATCTGATGGTCCTCAACTTAACTTTCCTGCCTTTTCCCCATAACCCTCAATTCCCTTGCTCATTTAGAATCTGTCAGTCTCAGGCTCAAACATACTTAATGATCCAACCCTCAGCAGCAAAGAATTCCAGAGGTTCACTGTCTCTCTCTTCCTCCTCACCTCTGTATGAAATGAGTGACTTTTCACTCTGAGATTATGCCCTTTGGTTTTAGACTCGCCCACAATGAGAAACAACCATTGCTGATGTACCCTGTTAAGTCCCCTAAGATGCTTGCATTTTTTAATACGGTTGCCTCCCATTCTTCTATATTCCAATGAGTACAAACCAAACTTAATCAACCCCTCCACAGAAGACAGTCCTGCATATCTGGTATCAGTCTTATGAATCTTCTCTGGACTGCCTCTAATGCCAATATATCTTTCCCTAGATCAGGGGCATCCCAAAGGGAATAGTCTGTGCAAAATGCTAGCAAGGGAGGGAAGGATAATGTATGTCTGATAGTGGCATTCCACTGAAGGTGGCAGAAATAACAGCTTATAATCTAATACATAAATTGTTCAAAGTATTCAAGCTGTGGTCTGACTACAATATTGTCTTGTTTGGTTGTAGTGTACTTTTTAATATCCATTTCCTTTGAAATAAAGGCCATCTTTCAATTTGCCCTCCCTATTACTCACTCAGCTTGGATGCTAACTTTATTTATACTGAGGAAAAGCTTTTCACTGTATTTTGCTGTTTTCTTGCTGTAAAATACACATGACAATAAAATAATTCATTCAATCAGACCCTAACTACATGGTGTAAACTAAACTCTCCTCACCTTCCTCTCATCCCAATTTGTTTCCCAATTATTTTAGATCTGCATCCATTGGATATCGACCCACCTGCTAGTTTTAACAATTTTGATAAATCGCTTCACAAATTTGAACCTTTATCTTTCTCTGGTCTAAGGAGATCAATATTACTTGCCTTGGGCTCTCCAATTAAAGCCCTCATTCTAAACCAGTGGTCAAAAAATTGAAGGGGCTTTTGCCGGTGAAAAGAAAAGATGGCTTTGGAGGTGATTCTGATGTTAGGAACATGATTGCTGAAGATCCTCATTGGTAATGAAGTGCAGGGGTCTGGGATGACCATGGCAATGTTCTTTCTCATTGAAATGATGGCATTAATTGACACCAGAAGACCAAAAGAATAGCGATATTAGTATCAGAAGCCCCCACCTCTTTAACAATTGGACTGAAACTGCTCGTGACATTTCACACAATCAAACATGCCAAACCAACCATCTCACAAATGAAGAGAAAAACTGTTAAAAATCAAGACACTTGGTCTAAAAATCACCTGGCTTTTATATTTAAAAAATATAAACCAATATACTGATTTTGGTTTAGAAGCCCGTGGCAATAGCTCAGTGAATCACTAATAAGCCAGAGTTCTTTAAAGGGACAGAATTTTCTGGTCCCTTGTCAATGGGTTTGCAGGTGGTGAGGGGAAGCCTATAAAATTCTCCAGAGCCTCAAACCACCCATCCATCCACCCCTGAACAGCCTGCAATTTTATGTGCGGAAGAAGAGGAATAGGATAGCCTACCTAACCTCACCTCAACCTAAGCTCTTAAGACAGCCTTGGCATTAAGACTTTTTTTGCCATTGAAGGGTAGAAACCTTATCTCTGGTTACAAGTGGCCAACTGACCTTCCTGCTGTTCATGCTGTAGCTCAATTTTTCGCTGGAGGGACAATGTGGAAGGAATCACAATGCTCCTTACAATCTAGTTCCATATTGCTGCATTACAAAATCTTTTGTACATCATTTCTTTTTATATCCTATCAATTTTTCCCATAGGTTAAACAATAATCTGTCACTCCACTGCAGTCACTATTGGCCCAAATAGGCATCTCTTTATGGGATGAAATCCAGCTCATGTGTCTCAGTTTAATGTGCGCAACTCCAAATCTGAGCAATTCAAAATATAATACAAATGCATAAATGATAGCTGACAGGCAAGAGGTTCTTTTGATCTATCCAGTCTGTCCCACAGAATTACAATTCCTGTGTGTCACCATATGTGCATGCGCCACTCTTAAAATATAACGATTTCAATTATCAATGCTACTCATTACATTCATTACCAATTATCTTTAAATAACTTAATAAACCAAATGGTCATGCAGAATATATTACTGAACATTACAATTGTGCTTTTGTTTTAGTACTAACAGACACCAATTTATAACTCTACACTATCACTCATTCAAAGATCTGCAAAGTGCATGCTTTATAGTAAAGTGTACAAAATAATGGATTCTAACCAAAAGTGCAACATTTAAAATTAGGGAGTAGATTGGCAAATAAAGACACAACAGGAAAAAAAAGTATTTTTAGAGTTTCTTTTTAAAGGAGTGAGGTTGGTGGGAACTGAGAGGGCAGGTCAGTAATGGTGAAATGAGGGGGGTCATCGGTAGTGAAGTGAAAAACAGCAAAAAGTATGAGTCGAAAGAGGCAGGATTTGAAAATTACACTGAAAAATTAAGTCAACTCCCTGGGGAGTTAGATGTAGAGTAGTCCTTACCTTCATCCTCCTCTTGTCAGCTCTACTGGACAATGTTGCACAAGCATAGCAGACCACTGATATTCAGGACACACAACAAGGTACACAATCTGCAGACTGCCTTGGCACCTGAGTTGCATTCTCAGCAACCCAATGACTTGCTCAAGGATGACTACTGTACTCATTTGGCTTCTGTTGCTCATCACATGTCAGCTTTCTCAAAAGTATCCAGTCACATCCTTAAGAGGATAGCTTTTTGTCTGAAAGGCGTAATTTGCTGACACATCTTTTCAGGTGCAAAGTTTTATGGGAGACATGATTGATGCAGAATGAAAGCATTATGGCAGCTTCTGGGATATCTTGCACAGACATCTATAAACAATATAAGTCCCAGTGGTTACATACCAGCTGAACACTGCAGAGCAGGAATCTCTTCCAACTGATGAATACTCCAATCTCAAGATCTCAAGATACCTTTCCTGTCACATGTGGAGGTCGTGACTCCTTGGTCCCATGGGATTCCAGATAGAAAATCCGAGACCCCGCTGATTCCAATAAAAGCAAAATACTGCAGATGCTGGAGATCTGAAGTAAAAAACAAGTGCGCAAGAAACTTGACAGGTTTGCCAGCATTTGTGGAGCATGAAACAGAATCAATAGCTCAAGTCCAATATGACTCTTCATAAGAATTGATTCTGAGTGACCTCATCAGTAGCAAAGTGGTCCTAAGTGCCGACAAACATGGAATCGGTCACCTGGGAGGGGCACTTCTGTCCAGTGGATTGTGAAATTCTACAGATATCTGCACATCGACAGTCACTGGCAATGTAAGCCCACTTGGAATACATCTTGCACCAAGAGTGTACAGAGATCAGCACTGACATGCAGCAAAGTCTGAGTCTCCTGTCACTCATTCCCATTCAGAATGATGATCCTCCATCAGCATACACTGTATGAGACAAAGCTGTTTATTGTGCCCTCTGTCATGCAGAAGACAGGAAGCTGAGAAGGCAGCTGCTGCTCTCACTGGTGCCGTTCCTGGCATTTTTGGTGTTGCTAGTGCTGCTCCTCTTATTCCGCGTGGGAATTCCAGGTTGCAGAAACTGATACCATTCTCCTGAGAAGGATAACTGCAGGAAAGTGCAGATCAACTTCAAAGTCAAATGGGTATCTTGTCATCTCTCAATGTAAATGCAAATGTGGTTACAAAAGACTCAACTGTTTTTTTCCGCTGTGCCTACCCAGTGCCTTTTTCATGCAGCCTTTTTGCAGGTCAGGAATTGTGAAAAATACATGCATCTCAGTCAAGCTCAGTGTCCCCACTTTGAGGATCACAGGAAAACTATAGTTAAAAATCACGCAACACCAGATTATAGTCCGACAGGTTTATTTGGATAAACCTGTTGGACTATAAACTGGGTGTCATGTGACTTTTAACTTTGTCCACCCCAGTCCAAAATCAGCTCCTCCAAATCAGGAAAACCATACACCCTCCTACACATGATTTGCGTGCACTCATGCAGGATTTAGAAGTCCAAAAAGAATTCATCCACTTGTAAAATTTGTAACACTGGTAGAAGCCTGCTGAGGATTTGGGACCATTGTACAACATATGTGCAACATCTTCAAATGTCATTGTTAGATGTTGTATTGTAATGTAGGTGTCTTTTTTAATGCAGTGAATCATTACAGGTCTCTAGTAAGGAAATCTGCAAAGATAAGTTAACCATTAAATTGACCGGCATTTTGTAAGTGTTGACATTCATTACACTGATCTTTCCAATGGAGAAAGTGCCATGATACTTTCAAAGATGTAGGAACAATGTCTTAGTAAACTCTCCTTGATACATTGGGTGCTATAACTTAAATGCAGACAGCTCTAACTTAAATGCAGTGATACAAAAAAATCCTCTGCTTTTGAAAATGATTGACAAGCAGTCTGCTTTGAAATGGAGCAGATGATAACCAAAAAAAAACTATATTTAAGATAATTCCCATTGTAACTGTATGGCCCCTGAGTACTGTACACAGTGAATATTGGTGAATGTATAAAATGTATATAGGAGATAGAGAAAAGACATGGGCAATCTGAGGGGACATGTGGTGACGGGGAGTTCTGTGGTGGCATGGTGAATCTGAGGGGAACTGAAAGGCCATGGAGGTGGCCTAGGGATCTGAAGGTGTAGGAAGCGGACATGGCTTGGCATGGTGGGTGGAATGAGAGGTGAGATTTAGGGGGTCATGAAACACTATTGAAAACTGGGCTAATGTGAATTGAGGTGGGTCCGCTAGTCAGACAGCCTCTATATGTATACTCCGCCCACTTTTCATCAAATTCACAAGCTGTACTATGAACCCGAACCCTCCATATGGAAACAGAGGCCTTGAGGCAAAGTCACAGTTGGGTCAGGTGTGCTGTGTGGAAGACGCTATGTGAAAATCCGGACCTACGATTCCAAGGTATCATACGCAGGCAAAGCAAAAATTAAGGAACTACATCTCAGGTTACTTGCATAGCAGTTTGGCACTGTAAGGCACAATACAGCAAGGGAAATCAAGGGCCACAAAAGCAAATTAAACTGAAGTTGCAGACCTGGGGACATGTAATGCCAGAATTAAAGAGACAAAGGGGCAGATCAGAAGCCTAAATACTAGTTTAATGGAAAAAGAAATTTAGAAGACTTTATGAAGGCCACACAAAAGATGGGAGATGCTTCATTGAAACTGCATTAAAGACTGGATGCATTTAGTTAAACCATAGGGACTAGAAAGCATCCAGCCATGAAAGAAATGGAAATTATTACTGGAACTGCAGACAACGGGAATGGCGCAGGAGAACATTATTAAACCAAGCCGGACTCATCCTTAAAACCTCAAATGGTGGGAATATTTTAGTGAAATGAAGATTAAAGTGGACATCATTTACTAAAGCTGCAAGCAGTGGGAAGGGTGCAGTTAAGCCAATAAAGTAACAGGAATCATTTATTAAGGTTGTGAATTGCAGCATTCATCCAGTGAATTCTCTATTTTGGCCATGAAAGATAGGAATATTCCATTTTGGATGCAAAATGCAGGCAAACGCTGCAGTACAACAACTCAGCTTTTACTGCAAAACAAAAGCTTTCTAAGCTAGGAAAATAAACAGTCACGTTAGGAAAACATGGCATCAGAAATAATATTGCCGGTAAGATTTTATTACAGTGCTGGCCAAATAAGATGCATCTTAAAGAAAGCACTTCTTAAAGTATAGAATAACTTCCAAATTAAATACTAAAACAGAAGGCAAGCAAATAAAAATGCTTCTATTTACAATGAAGAGAGCATAACTCATCAAGGTGCAAAAAAAAACAAGCTATTCACAAAGATATCTTGAAATTGTCTTTGACAATTACTTTAAGATCAAAACTAATAAAATTTTGAATGAAGAATATTCAGAGTCCAGCCTCCAGAATTTCATTAATAATCTCTGCAAAGTCGTGCAGAAATGTGACTATGGTGATTTGAATAAATAGAGACAGAACTGATGGAATTACTGTGATTCTTTGTCAGATTTATTCTAAACAAAAGAAAGTTTAACCTAGAGAAAGCCATTCAGAGGGTGAGTGGAGAATAAAACTATCCTGCCACAACTGTGGCCAACAGGGACACTTTGCTAGAGAATGGAGGGCCCCACGAACAGGGAACAAAGTAAAATACTGCAGCCACTGCAACAGAACAGGACACATAGAAGCGGTGTGCTGGGAAAAGCATGGGGCACCCCCAAACACCACCCGGAATACCGCGGAACTGCAGGAATCCCGAGGTCAGCAGCGCTGACAACCAGCTGCCCCCATTCATGAGGGTAAGGGAGAGGGGAGAATTTACGTGCCCACAGTAATAGGAGTGAGGAAAGGTGAAATGCTAGTAGAGGAGAAAGTGAGGTCTGCAGATGCTGGAGATCAGAGATGGAAATGTGTTGCTGGAAAAGCAGGCAGCATCTAGGGAACAGGAGAATCGACGTTTCGGGCATTAGCCCTTCTTCAGGAATGCTAGTAGACACAGGAATGGCTGTATCCATCACAAACTTACCCTTATCCCGCACAAATAAAATGATTCACTTAACTGGGGTAGGAGGGATAAAACACCAGCTTACCTAAGCAAAACTACCCTCATAGAAATAAACAACATATATGTATATATCCCCATGAAATTCTATGTATGCCAAAATAATGAGGGCACCATAATTGGCAATGATCTCATGAGAGAATATAATATTCTAATCAATTGTGCATAAGGAAAATTGATTTGGCCCAGATAGGGTGGTCAAAAGACCGAGATTGGGAAACTTACAAGTTATCCTGAAACTGTTAAAGTGGCTACAGTCACCAGTAGGGACTGGAACCTCGAAAAGGGAGGATTTGGCTCCATCTGTACTCTGTCCCCAGAACATGGGCAGAAACAAAGTTAGATACAGGTCTAGTTAACATGGATCCAATTAGGGTTCCTGGACCGGAGCATAAGTCCCACCGGCAATACCCAATAAAACTTGAAGCAGAAAAGCAGTTGTGGAGATAGTCCTTGCACAGGGAAACAGGGAATCCTGAAAGCAACCATAAGTACGACTAATTCCCCAACGTGGCCAGTAATAAAGTCTAATGTGAGATACAGGCTCACCATTGATTATACAGGAGTAAATAAGGTCACCCCCAAATTGCACCTCATTGTTGCAGACTCCTCCATCACTTTAAATGCCTTGGTTCCCGAACACAAGATTTTTACTGTTTTGATCATAGCCAACGGTTTCTGGTCTATTCCGTTACACCCTGAGTTCCAGAATAAATTCGCTTTTACAGTAGAGGACAGGCAGTATACGTGGATGCGCCTGCCACAAGGGTTCCACAACACCCCACTATTTTTCACAGGGTGATGAGCGATATTCTGAAGAGAGTAGATTTACCAGA
The DNA here is from genome assembly GCF_004010195.1 of Chiloscyllium plagiosum. NCBI lineage: Eukaryota > Metazoa > Chordata > Chondrichthyes > Orectolobiformes > Hemiscylliidae > Chiloscyllium > Chiloscyllium plagiosum. Next base: position 24,596,577 of record NC_057716.1, on the reverse strand, counting down.
GAGTAGCTCTGCCCTCCAATATGTGAATGATATCCTAATTGCCTCAGAGTCCGAGTCTGGACACCAGGAGGCTTTATGTCTAGTATTACAGGAATTGGCAACCACAGGGTTAAAACTCAGCCCCACAAAGGCAAAACACAAGTCTTATACCTGGGACACCTCATATCCCAGGGACTCAAAGAAATGCCCAACGTCCGCAAGAAGGCAATCCAACAGATGCCATGACCTGCCACTGTATTCAACTACAATCGGAGCTTTATACCCAAGTTCACAAAATTGGCTGAACTGATCCAGAGATTAATTAAAGGAGGCAAGTCCGCCTTGGAACCTGTAACCTGGGGGCCAGAACAGGAGGAGGCATACAGTCAGCTTAAAACCTGACTCATATTGGTCCCTGGGCTAGGGCTGCCAGATCCCAACAAGGATTTTCACATCCACTGTAATAATGAGGGAGGATTTTACTCCACAGTGGTCACCCAAGACCACAGTAGTAGAACAAGGCCTGCAGGGTACTACTAAACTTCAGAAGGGCCAGTAGTCACCAGGTTACCCAGGTGCATAGCAGCCTTAGACTGTGTTGCTTGGGCCATTAGGGTTAGCGAGCCCATAGTAATCCTACACACTAAACACACCCTATTAGAGATGCTAAACACAGGGAAACTGAGCACCTCCTCCAATATGAGAAGGGCAAAGTGGGAGGCAGTTCTTTTACCCCCGAGTCAATCCGTGGTAATAATTAGGGATATGGGAGAAAACCCAGCTGAGGGAACCGCACAACTGTGGGGATATAGATGGTGATGAGGATGGGGGTGAGTAAAAGATACCTCCCCTAGACACAGCTGAGGAGAACCTCTTCGTGGGCAGGTCACGAAAATATGCAGCAGGGGTGCCCCGAACAGGATGGTCTGTGGTAAATGATAAGTTAGAAACAGATGTCCAGGAGGATTGGTGAAAGTCAGGTAGCAGAAATGGTAGCACTCACCAAAGCACTGGAACTAGCAAAAGGAAACACCATGAATGTATATGCGGACAGTCAATATGCCTTCGGTGTAGTCCAGGACTACATGGTGGCATGGGGTAGAAGAGGGTTCATCACAGTGGGGGAATCCTTTATCAGATACCAATTAAGAATTCAAGCACTAATGCATGCCAGTGAACAGCCGAAAGAGGTTGCAGTAATAAAAATAAAAGCCCATCAAAAGGAGCCAGTAAAAGAAAGTCCAAGTCGGCTAAAATTCAAAAGGAAACCAGGCAGCAGACCGAGCAGCTCAGAAAGCCCGGGAACAAGAAGCCATTGACGAGGCTGCAATGGCCACTACCAAATTAGCGAAAGACGCTACCCAAATTCAGCAGCTACAGGGGGACACCCCGCAGGAAGTGAGAGAGCAATGGGAACTGCAGAGGGCTTTCAAAGGGGAGGATGGTGTCTGGAGGAAAGCAGATAAGTTGGTAGCACCAGCGTGTATACAGAACATATTGCTTGAACTACACCATGGGCTCTCCATATACGTACAGAGGCCATGACAGCAAACCTAGAGAGAATGTGCTGGTGGAAGGGAATGGGAAGAGATGTGGCCAAGTACTGCCGCAGATGCATGGTTTGTGCAGAACACAAACCAGGGAGACCCATAAAAGTTAAGATGGGACACCAGCCCAGACCTAGGGGACCCTGAGAACACTTTCAGATGAATTTTACAGGGCCACTATCACCTTCCCGTGGGAAAACGTACTGCCTGGCCATCATAGACCAATTCACCCGATGGGTAGAGGCATTCCTGACCAAAAGCTGCATTGTGACCTCTGTAGCCAGAATATTAGCAGAGGAGGTAATGCCGAGGTGGGGAGTACCCCTCCTGATTGACTCCAACCAAGGGCTGCCTGACCTGCTGCGCTTTTCCAGCAACACATTTTCAACTCTGATCTCCAGCATCTGCAGTCCTCACTTTCTTCTCCCACATTTTACAGGCAAGGTCATGAAGACAGTCTGCCAATTACTCGGCATTAGACAAAAATTCCACATTCCCTATCACCCCCAGAGCTCAGAGATAGTAGAGAGAATGAATAGAACGCTCAAAAATGCTTCAGGTAAGGCTCTGCAAGCCTCAGGCTGAAGTGCTGCCAGCCAGACTAATGAGATTAAGAGCCATCATGAATCAGGCAACCGGGCTAACACCATATGAATTAATGACCGGGCGAGCAATGCAATTGCCAGAGACAATAATAACAGGTGGTACGAAAGTGGGTCCACTAAAAGACAGAATTCGGCGATATGTGATAGAATTCAGTGCCCACTTGCAAGGGATATGGAAATCTGTAATTGATAAACAGGTCAAAAAGGACGAGGCAGGGGAACTCAAAATCATCCCTGAGGTCCCAGCAACAGGAAGCCGCATCCTGGTGCAAGCACTGCCTGACAAACCAGGCTTTGCCCCAAAATGGAATGGGCCATACGACATGGTAATAAGTGAGGACACTTGTGCCTGCCTAGATATTAAAGGAAAAGGCGCATGGAAGCATTGGACCCAACTAAAACCGTTTAAAAACCCATATGACCAATCAAATGTCATTGGCCATTCCCCAGGTGCAGAGAGAAATGGTGGACAAGACAGTCATCCTGGGGGGAGTAGCGAAAACACAACAGAACAAATCACACAGCAGCACAACTGTACCTCCTGACGAAAACAACAACTTCGACAGATGACTGTATTTAACTGCAAAGTGTATATACCTGTAAGCATTTTACTGTTTTTTTAGTGTCATGACTGTCAGGAGCATGTCAGGATTTGAAGACAACCTCTCATTTAAAACCCACCTAAGTGTGCATGGGAACCAAACTGTCTGCTACCCACTGGCGCAATCAGTAGAATCCCTATTTGTGGACCCCTCGCAACCTGTATACAGCAGACACCTTGGGAGCAGCGTGTAAGGGACAGATAGGCAAATACAAAGGGGGCTCTTGGGTAGATGTGTGCAGCTGGGCAGGACCACCGTCCCATGGGGCCAGGCCTTCCTAGCCTAGGGAAGGGAAAACCCGGTAATTATCCACTGTCTCACAGGACAGGGATGGGGGTGCATTTATGCGCTGGTTCCCAAAAATGACTCATGCGTTCAGACACAGTGCACTTATCAGCACTGTACAGTCACCAGGGGACAGTTTATCTGCACCTACACTGAGCAGGCATGCCTGAATGTGACCACGGGCAGACAATTCATATGTGGTCAGTGCAATTCATATGTGGTCAGCTCCGTCACATGGACATGCCTGCTCGATACTTAATAGTTTCCTCCCACAGTCCAAAGATGTGCAGGTCAGGTGAATTGGCCATCCTAAATTCCCCATAGTGTTAGGTGCATTAGTCAGAGGGAAATGTGTCTGAGTGAGTTACTCTTCGAGGGTCAGTGTGGACTTGTTGGACTGAAGGGGCTGGTTCCACACTGTAGAGAATCTAATCTAATCATTCTCAGGGAGAGTGATTAATGCCCATTACTACAGCAATGGACTTCCACGCAGACATTGAAACTGACAATGTCTGTGCTGGAACTGACAATGACCATGCTGAAATTAACAAAGGCTGCAATGGTACTGACAATGACTGCATCGAAACCATGAACGATTCTGCAATGTTTACAACGAACAAACTATGTTATAGAGACAATAACCTCATCACTGACCTATTATATCACAAAATGTATAAAGGTATCTTGGGTTGAGAGAAGAATTACAGCTGCCCACTGTGCTGTTGGTGTCTTTCTCTCTCTGGAGCTCCGGTATTTCCTTGTACAATAAACTCTGTTGTTGAACCCTGACTCTGACTCCAAGGCTGGTGATTTTCCCCACAACAGTAGAAAAGCTATGTTCTTCACAATGAAGAATTTTCACTCGAGTGCGGATATATGTCTTATCCACATCCTTTTTTTGATAAATCAAAGGGGTTAAACAGCAATAGCTAAGAGCTTCTTTAAACAGGTATAGCCAGATTACTTAATGGAAGAAGACAGCTCAATGCTGAACACAGACCACATTGAAGATAGATGCTAACCCCTCATATATTGACACACCCAGGAAGATTTCACATTCTTTAATAAAACAAGCCACTAAACAATTTGAACAGGTGACTAAAATAAAGACTAATTTCCAAATTACAAACTCAGCTGAGTGATGTTTACATATACTTGTCTTATCCAAACCTAATGAGTCCATTTGAATTTGTGTTGACCTTACAGAGCTCAACAAGGTGGTCATGAGAGATATCCACCTAAACCCATGGCTATTAATAGTTTAGCTAAATAATCCAGAAGCTGAGTTTTCATGAAACTCAAGATGAACAGTAGACTCTGGCAGGTCCCACTGGATGAGAATTCAAAATGATCTACCATATTCATAACTCCATTTTAAGAGATTTTGTTTCAACAGCCTGACATTTGGGAATGTCATACTCCAGAGATTTTTCAATGCTCTATAGCTAATACTTCACAAACTCTTCAAGGAGTTGTATGCCATGTGGATGACATACTGATCCATGGGAAATAGTCTAGTCGGGTGATAAGAAAATGCATGCAGTTCCAAAGCACTTGTACATAGAAGGAAGAACCCTTAACAGAAATTGTAAATTCTCCAAAGAGTCTATTCACATCTTGGGACACATTGTCAACAATGATGGAATAATGACAGACCCACAGAAGACAAAAGCCATTTAGGAGTTTGGCATTCCAAAATCAGTTCTTAACCTCAAAAGAACTTTAGGGATGGTAAATCTTTTGCCTCACTTAGCAATTACTACAGAACCTTTGAGACAATGCTTAAAGACAACATAAGAATGATGTTGAAACCCCCATCAAAAAAATGTGTCTCAGTGGATCAAAGACAGATTGATGTCTGTGCATGTCCTAGCCATTACAATTTACTTATTCCAAGCATCATAGCAGCTGATGCTTCAGCCACAGTCTTAGGAGCAGTATCCTTTAAGCAGCAACCAGCTGAGTTCATAAACTAGTTTATTAAGCATTGTGTTTGATGAAAAATGCTGACTTTGGCTATGCTTGCTAAATTACAGAACCACTTCATTCCAGTGTTGTTCAGTAGCATCAGAGTTGCTGATGAGCAGAAAACTGAAGTCTCAGCTCCCTACTCTACCAAAGAATTTGATGTCAAATATACCTCCACGGAACTATCAAGATGTATTTAAGAAGAGGCAGTCCTATTACGTGCAGCAATTTCAATGAGAGACAGTTGACACTTTTTGGGCTAGGGTTGTGGATAAAGGCCTTTTTTTATTCATTCACAGGATATGCCATTCTTATTGCCTATTACTTCTTATTCATCACAATTATCCCATTTATTACCCATCCTTAATTGCCCCAGAGGGCAGTCTGGAGTCATATGTATGCCAGACAAGGTAAGGATGGCAGTTTCCTTCCTAAAAGGACATTAGAGAACCAGATGGGCTTTTCTAACAATCAACAATTGATTATTGGTTTTTATTAGACTCGGAAATTCCAGATTTTTTTTAACTTTGCCACGGTGGAATTCAAACCTGGATTTCCAGATCATTATCTGGGTCTCTGGATCAACAGTGCAGCAATAATACCACTAAGCCTTCACCTCCCCCAGTTGAGGTCATCCAAGGAGTAACAGACCAGCAGAGATCATATATTGCTTGTAGAGTCATAGAGTCATGCAGCACAGAAGCAGTCCCTTCAGTCCAACTCGTTCATGTCAACCAGGTATCTGAAACTAAACTTGTCTTTCTTGCCTGCGTGTCGCCCATATCCCTCTATATCTTTCCTATTCATGTACTTATCCAAATATTAAATGTTGTAACTGCACCTGCAGCTACCACTTCCTCTGGCAGTTCATTCCACATATGAACCACCCTCTGTGTGAAAACGTTGCCCCTCAGGTCCCGTTTAAATTTTTTTCCTCTCAGCTTAAAAATATGCCCCTAGTTTTGAACTCCCCCACCCTTTGCTATTCACCTTTTCTACGCCCTTCATGATTTTATAGACCTCTATAAGGTCACCCCTCAACCTCCTACACTCCAGTAAAAAAAATGTCCCAGCCTATCCTTACAACTCAAAGCCTCCAGTCCTGGCAACATCCTGAAATCTCGCATGAAAGAAGCATAGGAACCCTATTCCTTTGTAGACCTATCATCCAATACTGATTGATTTGTACAAATGCAATGAAGTGAATGCAACAGACCTACAGCCTGCTCACTGTCAGTAAAAGAATCAAAGTTAACAGTCTTCAACCCTAAGCTCTACAGAGACTAAAGAGAACAATTCTAGGAGAACAATGAAAATTCCAGATCCCCTGAATTTATGAAGTCAGACACTTGGTGTGAGATGGGGTAGTGGCGAGTCTAATGGAAAGAAATCTTGGTGGGAGATGTTGGAAAGGATGTAAAGATTGAAAGAGTTAATATTGAGGAAAGATATAGAGGGATATGGGCAACACGCAGGCAAGAAAGACAAGTTTAGTTTGGGATACCTGGTTGACGTGGACGAGTTGGACCATCATTTATAATGAGGTCATCTGGCAGAGCAGCTTAGGATCTTTAAGGAATAAGAACTAACAGGTCCTCAAATTATCTGTAACAACGTCTACCATATCAACATGTAACTAGTTCCTAACATGAAATAAACTTCATCTTGTTCAACACAAAAGCCCTTTCTAGTTAGATCAGGACATGATTTTCCTCTATCACATTTGACCAGACAGGCCCAATAGATCCCCACACTTAAAGAGGATGATGGCAACACACCAACATGGTGCATGCAAACATGGCTTAGCTGCAAAAACAACAGGGTAGAGGACAGGAATAATTAAATGAGTAAAGGGATGATGTACAAGGTACAAGGAGATGAATTTGGGACTTGTAAAGAACAAAACATGGGTTCGTTCAAATTGCAAATGAGGAAAAAAAGAGGGAATATGGAAAATTATTTGGAACAGAAGGCTTCTTTGAATTGATAATAATTTGGTCAATTCCTAGATTAACCTGCTGGCTCTGTTACAAAGTGCATCCCCACCACAGACAATACCTTCTCCAATTCAATGGCTCTCAGAAATATCCTTCATTATAAGTACATATCTGCCAAGGAATGGTGACTATCGTTGATATGATTACATTATTATTTTCAGAAACATTTTGTTTTGAATTACATAATCCTAACAATACAAAACTGAGCAACAAAAATACTGTAACAGCCAGAGCAGCAGAAAAGGCTTAACTGCAGCATGATGCTCAGACTAGCTCTCCACTAAAAGCCTTCCCCGTACTTATTACGCAGCATCTCCAACACAGGACGTGAGAACTCAGGTGGACCCCAGATGGCACTTTCATATTGATGAACCCGTGCTTTATGCAGATCAATATACGTACTTCTGCCAATATTTCCCCACACAATCACATCTTTCACATCTGCAGAGAGAATGAAGAAAAGGCACATCACTTACATAAACATGAACAAGCCATTTGCCGATAAGTACACTTGAAAACAATTTTACTAATACAATGTTGAAATTCAAAATCAACCTAAAGAACAGTCTCACCTTTGTGCAGATTTGAAATGCATAAAAGACAAGTAACTCACTTACATTTTATTTCCACTCAGCCTATATTAACTCAAACATTGCAGAAACTACAGTTCATCAGTATCTCTGTTTTAATGAGTCGCTATCATGTGTAGCCGTATGGGGCATTACTAATGAGCAACATTTGAGGCTCCTTGTCACCAGGAAGCATTCCCTGATCTCAGCAAATGGGTCAAAATATTAAACTTGCAATGTTGCTGTGAGAGTTGCAGGGTTTTCTGTGCTTTGGTGGGTGTGAATCTCTATCTAAAAGTTCTATAGTGAGCAGGTGGCATCAGTTTTGATTCATTTTCCCCCAGAGCAGGGGCACCTGGAAAAGATGATGCAGATCTGTCCACAACAGACTGGGAGAATGGGGGCATGCTAAAGGAACAGGCAGGCATACTGCATACTTCAACTGGTTTGCTCCTGTTAGTGAATGGGTTGGGGCAAATCAGTCCTTGTAAGATAAATTAATGCTCTTGCCAATTTGCATATATTTGAACTATGGTTGGTCACAACTAGATATTTTCTAATCAGGCTGGTCAGAGATGTTATTTCACCTAAAACATAGACAGGATTTTAACCTGGGTCTCCTATTCTATGATTCCTGGCTCAGGGGTAGGGATACACTGTGCCACAAGAGTTGGGCTAATAACAACTGGAGTCATTGTCAACCGTGATTCAGTTGACTGCATATAAGACACCTGAGCACCAATTCTAGTCAGACACTTGCCACAATTGGAGTACTCATGTCAAAGGATTTTCTTTTGGGAGCAACGTTAAATCACAGCCTTGACTACCTTCTCAGATGGACATAAAAGAATCCTAAGCACTCTTTACAGAAGAGATGGGGATTTCTCCTCACTAGCCTGACTAATATTTATCCCAAATGGGATTTATCTCATTGCTGTTGAGAGAGCCTGCAGTGTGTAAGTTAACTACTATGGCTTCTACATTATAACTGTTTAATAATTTACTATACTTTATTGGTTCTTCATCAAATGATTTTGGATGCCATGAAAGGTGCTATATAACAGCACTTCTTTCATCCAATTTAAGACTTAATCACCACAGAGACAAAAGCACTGGCAGCCATTTCCAAAGATCAGACCCATGAAAATCCAACATGAAAAATCTTAAGTAAGAAGTAAATTAGAAACAGAACTGATATGCACTCATGGGCCACAGATGACTCATGGGCTGAAGTGTGAATATTCCTGTTCTAGTAGATTCTGTGCTGATGCATTACAGCCAAAAATGGCACTTCTCCCAACAGCCACTGCTGCAAGCAAAACAAACCCCAAATTTAATAAAACTATCATATACAATCAGAATCCAAATAAAAAGATCAGGGATGAGCTTAGACTGTTATCTAATCTGGTGGTTATAAATATCTTGAACTTACTTCTCACGTCATCCAAACTCTTTATTAAATTGATTCCTCCCAACTCACTCTAAGGTTACATCATTTTATGTATAAACCATATGAATCCTCTGATTGGTTTCCTAAATGTGGCTCACTGTCAAATCTCATTGCTCTATACATTATCAGAACCCCTTAATTAGATTTCAGCCTGTTACTAATTCCAAGATGTCAGTTATTAGATACATAAGTCATTTAAATTGCTTGATTGATTCCAGTCTGTAACTCCCTCTCAGATATCTATTACTCTGTACATAAACCATCAAAACTCTTAATCAGATTCCAATTTATAACATTTTCCTAGACAGGCAACTGGCACTTATTCAATCATAAACAGTGAACTGGTTAAAATATTACTTATAATTTGTATTGTTTTGAGTTACATATGCACTGGTTCCTACTGTTCCAGCTGTAATTTGTTTAGATTAGATTACTTACATTAGATTAGATTACTTACAGTGTGGAAACAGGCCCTTCGGCCCAACAAGTCCACACCGCCCCGCCGAAGCGCAACCCACCCATACCCCTACATTTACCCCTTACCTAACACTACGGGCAATTTAGCATGGCCAATTCACCTGACCTGCACATCTTTGGACTGTGGGAGGAAACCGGAGCACCCGGAGGAAACCCATGCAGACACGGGGAGAACGTGCAAACTCCACACAGTCAGTCGCTTGAGGCGGGAATTGAACCCGGGTCTCTGGCGCTGTGAGGCAGCAGTGCTAACCACTGTGCCACTGTGCCGCCCACTACATACACTCTTGTTCAGAAGTAAACAATGCAATGGTCTGAATCTTAATTACCCTCTGCATCCTGTTTGAGCATCATTGCAAAATATAATGGCACATTCTTTCTGCCCTAACCCCAATACATCTTTTGTCAAAAATTAACTTTAAAGATGTGGCAGTCAGATCAAAGCATGCTTGAGCATTCAATTAGTGTCATTTGCACCATTAAAATCAGGAAGTCAGAAGTAAGAGTGATGTTGGATACAGATTGCTTACACAAAGAACTATGGAACTATGCACAATAACAGTTAAATATATCATATAGGGGATAATACAAGGCATGAAGTATGTGAGAACTTGTACTGTTCTGAACAAGGGTTACTAGACCCAAAACGTTAACTCTGCTCTCTCTCCACACATGCTGCCAGATTTGATAAGTCTTTCCTGCATTTTCTGATTGTGTTTCTGATTTTCAGCATTTGCAGTCCCTTTTGTTTTGGTTACAGAACTTGGTGGGTGATACTTTGAGGATAGTGAAGAACTTTGATTGTATTTTATACAGGGTAATAAAAGACGAAGCAAAGACTACTTAGAGAATTTGACTGCCGCATCCCCCATACCTCCACGACAACAGGATGTTTCAAACAGTCATTCCCCACCACCAATATACCCCTCTGGATTGTTGAGCAACATCTCCTCTGACTCTGCTCATTTCCTTCATTAAAAGATGTTGTTACGAGAATCCTATTGCCCTTAGCCATGCATGTCTTTTTCTGGCATACCTGCAGCTTTTTTTTTCCCCCCATAACAAATTTTCCAGTGCATTGCATGTAATTGTGATGCAGCAGTGAATGTTGTTATGGCAGATAGGTTATGATGCTCTAGAAAGAGTAAAAACAGCTCTGGAGATTTTTTTAAGGCAACATAAAAAGTTGTCAGTCTGTCCTAAGGGATGCATAAATTATGGGGTTAAAAATCACACAACACCAGGTTATAGTCCAACGTGTTTAGTTAGAAGCACTGGCTTTCAGAGCACTGCTCCTTCATCAGGTGGTTGTGGAGGACACAATTGTAAGACACAGAATTTATAACAAAAGTTTACAGTGTGATGTAACTGAAATTATACATTGAAAAATACCTTGATTGTTTGTTAAGTCTCTCATCTGTTAGAATGACCATGTTAGTTTCACTTCTTTCATATATAAATCACAAAACTTTTTTAAAAGTTACATTCTCAGATTAACTTTAACAATTGGTGTCAGCCCAGATAATGTGTTGAAGGTGTTCGCCCCCTGTGTGCTGTTGTCTGTGTCATAATGTTTAGACTGATTCTAATCTAAAAAATGAGTTAACAGAGTGTTATATGGATTCATGCAGTTTTTGAGCAAAGTACATTGTAACTCTGCGAGTAGAAATTCACCCCAAAAATATATATGTGTATGTGTGAATGTGGGTTTGGTTGGTGTGTGTGTGTATGAGTGCGCATGCGGGCTGGGGTGTTGTGGGTGTCTGAGAGAGACGGTGTCTATGTGTGTGTCTGTGAGTGCAAAGGGGTCTAAATCTGTGAGAGGGTGCATTTGCGAGTGTGGGAGTGTGTGTGAGTGTCTGTGTGCACGTCTGTGTACAGGAATGTGTGTGTGTATGTGTGTAGGAGTGTCTGTGTGTGTGTGTATAATGCAATGGGGTCACCTGTAATGTGACATGAACCCAAGGTCCCAGTTGAGGCCCTCCCTATGTGTACGGAACTTAGCTATCAACCTCTGCTCGGCCACTTTTCGCTGCTGCCTGTCCCGAAGTCTGCCTTGGAGGTTGGTCACCTGAAGGTCCGAGGTTGAAAGTCCTGGACCGCTGAAGTGTTCTCCAACTGGGAGGGAACACTCCTGTCTATTGATTGTTGTACGGTGCCCGTTCATCCGTTGCCATAGCCTCTGCTTGGTTTCACCAATGTACCATGCCTCAGGGCATTCTTGCCTGCAGCGTATGAGATAGACAACGTTGGCTGAGTCGCATGAGTACTTGCCATGTACATGGTGGGAGGTGTCCCCACGTGTAATGGTGGTATCCGCGTCCACACTGTGACATGTCTTACAGTGCCTACCATGACAGGGATGTATGGAGTTGTCCTGAGAGCCAGGCAGTTTGCTACGAACAATGACCTGTTTGAGGTTTGGCGGTTGTTTAAAGGCGAGCAGTGGAGGCGTGGTGAAGGTCTTGGTGAGGTGCTCATCCTCATTGATAATGTGTTGCAGGCTGCGAAGAACATGGCATAGTTTTTCAGCTCCTGAGAAGTACTGGACAACAAAAGATTGCCGCACGTGTCTGCCTCCTGAGGAGATCATTACGGTTCCTTGCTGTGGCACATCGGAACTGGCAAACAACTTCAACACATTATCTGAGCTGACACCAATTGTTACAGTTAACCTGAGAATGTAACTTTTAAAAACATTTTGTGATTTACATATGAAAGAAGTTAAACATGGTAATTCTAACAGATGAGAGACTTAACAAACAATCAAGGTATTTTTCAATGTATAATTTCAGTTACATCACACTGTAAGCTTTTGTTATAAATTCTGTGTCTTACAATTGTATCCTCCACATCCACCTGATGAAGGAGCAGTGCTCTGAAAGCTTGTGCTTCCAATTAAACATGTCCTGTTGGACAATGGCCTGGCATTGTGTGATTTTTAACTTTGTACACCCCAGTCCAACACCAGTATCTCCAAATCATAAATTATGGAGATCGAGAGTAATACATGTTTTATATACAGGATAATAGGGTTTTCCAGCACCACTCTAATCTAGAGCTGAAAATGTGTTCCTGAAGAAGGGCTCATGCCTGAAACGTCGATTCTCCTGCTCCTTGGATGCCGCCTGACCTGCTGCGCTTTTCCAGCAACACATTTTCAGCTCTGATCTCCAGCATCTGCAGTCCTCACTTTCTCCACTCTAATCTAGACTCTGGTTTCCAGGATCTGCAGTCCTCATTTTTACACATCTGTAATGGCTACCAAGCCATGGTGGGGAAAGGGTTTGGCAGCAAATGATGGGGCAGATTGCTTTCAGTGAACCATGTCTGATGCTGGCAGACAATGAGAACATGTAAATGAAATGCAACCACCTATTGCATTAATTGAAAGACTTCAACTGGCAGCAAGGCAATGAGGGTATCCTTGGGTCTCATGGTCTTGATTTACTGCGGTAGAATCAAAACCCCAACCGATGCACTCCTGCCTCTAGATTTGTTTTGGGAGGACATTAAATTCCACCCATAATGGGGATTTACTAGCACTTTGATGGACAGTCTGTTATATTGTAAACAATCATATATACAACAGTAATGCTCCAAAATCTGTTACACAGAGGTAGAATATTTGAAAAATGTGACTGATGCCCTAATTGTTCACATGTGCAGAAGTCATGGATGAGCTATTTCAATTCCATAAGTTAATACAGTGGGACTCCAACTCTTTATTTGACTAATTGAGGAATATGTTGCCAGCCATAGTTAAAACTCTATGGAGCTATGCATCTGTAAGAGGAGGCAGAGAGATTTAAAAGAGATGACAAAGTCTAAAATATACTCACCAAGTGGACTCACATTCAACTTCCTGGCTAGCAGTGCTTTAACTTCTCCTTCCAACTGAGTTGACACTGCTACAAAGTTACAGTGATCAATAGCGTACGCACTATCCATAAGGAGGTATGTTTTCAAATTCAAGATATAATTACCAGCCACAATCACACGGACATTGGGTTTTGCAAAGGTGTCAATCTTAATTGCAATTTCTTGGTAGACACCGCCCATTTCTCTGTAACAGTCTTCAATTGATTGACCCTTCTCTGGCATAAGATCGTCAAGAAGAATGATGACCTCGGCATCCATGAAAGCCTTTCTCAGGCTATTTTGCACCGTTACTTTGTGAACTAGAGGCCAGGCCATGTCTTCAATCTCCATTTGTAAGCCTTGTAAAATGGTCAGAGACCCATCAATGTGCAGCAGATGTATGCTGACCTCTTTGCTGTGACCAAACACCTCTCCATTTAGCAAGGTAGGGATCAGATTAGTACACGCTGGACACAATGCTCTAAAATATAAAGCAAATCATGTAAGTGAACTAGTAAATGATCTTTCATTGTCCACTGATTATTTCCATCAGTGATTTTATAGATCTTAAAATAGAAGAGCTGCATGATTACATTTACAAGTAAGTACTATGGATGGAAGGAGCTCTTGGAGAGCAGAGAATAGCATTCTTGTCTCCAAGACTTTTTCCTCATTCCTGAAAAAGGGCTTATGCCCGAAACGTCGATTCTCCTGTTCCTTGGATGCTGCCTGACCTGCTGCACTTTTCCAGCAACATATTTTCAGCTTTGTCTCTAAGATGGTTCAGGTTCAAGTCCCACTTCAGGATTTGATGGTCAAGGAAGGTATTTTCACAACTTTGCCCAACGTGTACAATACCAGCAAATCCTTTCAATACACCAAACACTTATGTCGGCAGTAACTGTACAAGGCTTGATACACGTTAGTGGTCCAGTGGGCACAGGAGAGACTAAGGACTATGAAAGGACTCAACTGTGTAAAATCTATGCAATGAGTAGTCTATGCCCAACACTTTCCATAGCCATGTGTCACATATTATTTAAACAAAGTATTGAGAACTATTGCTACTTTTGCTGGAAAAGTACTTGTTCTGCATGTAATAAACTGACTGAAGCTTCTGGAAACCAGGTTTTGTGGTCAGCTTCTTTAGCAATGGCTAAGTCTCCTTTATTTGTGTGGTATTGAGCTGCCTATATTATGTAGGGTAGAGTTTTGACCCCTAGATTAACTAATCTCTGTAGGAAGCAACCGAAGGAACAATGCAAATGCCATCAATGTTCCCAGACTGGGAAGGAGAGCTTGGTGAAAGGTTTGGGGATTAGGTGAGGGGAGTTCAGCCAGGGTCATTGCTCTTGATCACTTGACAATAACTTCTTCAAACATAGGAAGCCATTCTTCTTCGACAGCCTGTTCCACAATTTAATTACACAATGACTGAAACCTGAATCCCATTTAGCTGTCTCGGTTGCTTAACCCTTACCTATCAAAATCTATCATTCTCAGCTTTGAAATTTTCAACTGACGTCCAGCTTTTTTGGGGGGGAAAGAGTTTCAAATTTCACTATATGATGAAATGATACTTGGCACAATCCCTGCATGGGCGAGCTCTAATTTTAAGGTTTGTTTACATGCAAATCAGGAACAGGAATAAGCCATTCAGCCCCTCAAGCTTGCTCTGCCATTCAATAAGACCATGGCTGATCTAATTATAACCTCAAATCTACATTTCACCCAATCCCTGATAACCTTTTTAAACCCCTTACGTATTAAGAATTTATCTATCTCTGTCTTTAAAACTCTTCTTCCACATCATTTCAGGGTGAGAGTTCCAAAACTCACGTTGTTCTAAGAGAAAATAATTTTACCTAATCCTTGTTACAAATGGGTGACTGCTAATTTTTAAACAGTGACCCATAGATTCTCCCATAAGGGGAAAGATCCTTTCCACATCTACCTTGCCAAGACCCTTCAGGAGTTTATAAGTTTCAATCAAGTCATCTCTCACTGTTCTAACTTCAAGTGGATACAAGCCTAACCTGTCTAAATTTTCCTCATAAAACAACCTGCCCATTCCAGGTATTAGTCCACTAAACCTTCCCTGAACTGCCCTCAGCATATTTACATTCTTCTTGAAATAAGTTGACCAATGCTGAACTCAGATGCGGTCTCACCAATGCTTGGTACAACTGAAGAATAATCCCCCTACTTGATTCCCCCTCGTGATAAATAATAACATTGTACTTGCTGGTCCAATTTGCCAAAACATTTTATGGACTCTTGTTCTGGATTATCCTGCCCGATGAAATAACTTTGTCTGCTTGTCCTAGCAAGTCCTTGACTTTAATCAGCCATTTTCTTCTATACCTGAGCGAACATAAGGTTAGGCGCACCCACACTAACTATGTGGTCAGACACATGACAATAGGCTCTTGGGCAACACATTGGATAGGCGAACAAGCAGTCATCCATGAATCATCTGCTATGTAAGAAGCTAGAAGAGATAGCAGCTATGGGAGTATTTTGATGGATTTTAAAATCTAATCTTGAAAACAAGATACAAGCCCAAACATAGCATCACAATATCAACATCATTCCAATCCTATCACCAAATGGTCATTCTAAAATGGACCCCCCTTTTGTAATATAGGTTTTGCAGTTCCAGACAGTGAAGTTTCTCATAAACAACAATGACCTACAAACTCCAGAATATCATTAATGCTGCTTTAAATCTAGTGGCCAGAAGATTACTGAAGGATTACATTAGGAATTGGAGAAAGTAATACAGGAGCAAAGTTTGAAAGTTCAGATTAAAATAAAAAATTATCAGTGTCTTTCCCAACTGACCACTTTCTGTTTACATTCAGTGCCTATATTATTCTTTAGCATTTGCAAAACATCACAAGTTGTGGTGTAAAATTCCAAGCAGTGGAATGTGGTGAAACGGTTAAAAATTATGTCCCAATACATGTGTGAATCTAACCGGAATGGAGGTGTTGCTTAGTCCCGTGTGAATCTTCTTATCTGTATGTAACCAGAATGGAATGTGTTTTTTAGCCTTGCTCTGCTGTTCACATGAATGTTTATATCTGGAAAAGAATAAAAAGCTGGAAAAGTCTCCAGTTCGGTGAGTCTGCTCCGGGGTTACGTTTAACCGCCGAGCGTGGGTTGTTGGCAACCGCTCTACAAGAACTGACGGCTCCCAGTTTTTGTAACATGTAGAGTGAGCATAAACCAGACCCGTTGTGCGACACTGCGGGGAATAAAATGCCCATATTCTAGCAGTCTCGCCTCTTGGTCGTTTGTTCTGTGTCAGACTACTCTCCTACGAACCTGACCTTGAGAATTTTTTAAAACACAAGTGTGAGGAAAATACTGCTGCAATGAGTCTACCATGCATTTGCTAATTTTCTTCTGACAAATTAAGAATTTGTTTAATAAACAGGGCTTGAAATTGGCTGAGACGTATCAGTTCTTGAATAAATAATATTGATACAAATTATGGTGATTAGAAGTTTGGGCTCACTCAAAAACTAAAGTGCACATAGAGAAGCCAACACTCGTAAACATAAAAAGTGTTCAATGATCAATTAGGAGAGAGATGTGTTGAAGAAGATTACAGAAATAGATTACTAGTGATGACCAAGAGAGAAAATAAATACATACCCGCTAATCCAGATTGCCATTGCTTTTTTCTGAATCCTGTGAATTGCTTCTTCTTCCTGCTCTTTTTCATTAGTCTTCATGTTCTCCTTTGCAATCTTGAGCATGAGTGTAGTCATCATATCAGAAGTAAAGCCATAATAACCCTAAAGTTAAAACAAGCACACAAGTAAAACAATTGCCTTACACAAGTTTCTCTGTAGGAATAATATGTTTGCCTATTTTTCACCCTGCTTGTCAAATCACAAAATGTATTTCTTACTGATAGTTTTGTCCTGCAAACTGAATTCCTGGGGTCTAATGCCATTACTGCTTCAGAATAAAATGCATCCAGCTTGTCTCAATGGGGTATAGTTCAAATTCCATTCCAAATCTTTCATGACAAAATCTCAGCTAACACACACATTGCAGTAGTGAGGGAAAAGTGCATTGACAAGAGATGCCACACTTTGGATAAAATTTTAAACCGAGCCCCCATTTTCCTCTCAAATCAAAGGACCTTGAGACACGCATGAGAATGACTCAGCGCTTTGACCAATCTTTGTCCCTCAATCAACATTACTAAAAGGTTTACCTGCACTTCACTGAATCTAGTCTACTGCATTTGCTGCTCACAATGAGGTGTCCTGTACACTGGGCAGATGACACTCAGACTGAGTGACCACTTTGCGGAAAATCTAAGTTCCATCCGTAAAAAATGACCCCAAGTTTCCAACTGCCTGCCACTTCAACAAACCACCATGGTCCCATGCCAATATTTCTGTCTCAGGCCTGCTGCAATGTTCAAGCAAGCCTCAGAGAAAGCTGGAAGAGCATCACCTCATCTTCCTATTGGGAAGCAGCCTTCAATATCGAGTTCAATAATTTTAGAATCTGAACATCTCCTTCCATATCTTTTACCCACCCGATACTCCAGGCTCTGTCATGGCAGAGGTTGCTTTCAGTACAGCCAACCCATTTTCGTAGTTCCCATTATCATCTGTCTAGCGTTTCTTCCTTCCTGGCTTACTATCAACCATCTCTTTGACTGCCCATTTTTTCTCTCTCTCTGGACTCTGTCTCCAACTATTCTCTAATCCCTTTGGACTGTCCCAACTCTCCTCCTCCCCCCAACATAAACATGTCTATCCTAAATGCTATCAGTTCTGAAGGTGGCTCACTGGACTCAAAACGCTAACTATGTTTTCTCTCCTCTGATGCTGCCACCTGCTGAACTTCTCCAGAAAGTTTTGTTTTTGTCACTAAAAGTTTATCTGGTCATTATCACATCACCACAGCATGTCATGGTGGCTTAGAGGTTAGCATTGCTATCTCACAGCACCAGGGACTGGGTTCAATCCTGCCCTTGGGCAACTGTCTGAGTGGAGTTTGCACATTCTGCCTGTTTCCTTCCCTAGTGTAAAGATGTGTAGGTCAGCTAGACTGGCCATGCTAAATTACCCTTTGGTGTACAAGATAGGTGGGTTAGGCATGGTAAATGCAGGGGATGGGTTGGCTGCTCTTTAGAGGGTTGGTGTGGAGTCAATGGCCTGCTTCCATGCTGCAGGGATTCTATCACTGTTTGTGGGTCTGTGCCTATTAACTTTTATATTTATCACATTAAAGAAGACATTGCTGTTCAAAAGTAACATTGTAAAGTTACTTGGATGCTCTCATGATATGAGAGACACTATATAAGCGAAAGTCTTTCTATAAATCTTTTCTGGCCTACCAAGGAATGTCATGAGAAAACATTAAGCAATCCATTACTGGAGATTGTACACTAGGGCATTAAGAACTCCTTGGTTAGAAACGCAAGAACAGGAGTAGGTATCATTCAGCCTCTCAATCTTGTTCTGCCATTCAGTGAGATCATGGTTGGTTAAAATTGATTAGTTGATGTGTCTTTAATCCTACACAGCAAGTCAGATACGTTTATAAAGATGTACTAGTAACCAAAAATGAAAAAAGAATAATCAAGATGTAATTTTAAAATTATTAACTATGCCAGTTTCTTTGAAGAAGTAGCAGGAAGAGTGAACAAGGGTAATATAGTGGATATATGTGGACTTTCTCTAGACCCTACATGGTAGACTCATGATTAAAGTTAAAGCCTGTGGAATCAGAGCTGAGTAGCAGAATGGTTAACAATCACACTAAAAGAACAGTAAGCAGAGAAAGTGGCTATTCAGACTGGCAGAAGGTGGGAAACGGTGTTCCATAAGATCATTGCTGGGACTACTGATGTTCATTCTTTACTTCAATAATTTAAATTTGCGAAGGTGAAGTACCCCCAATATCAAAATTTGTAGATTATTCCAAAGTTGTGGATAAAGTTGACTGCAACCAGGTTGACTGCAACAAAATACAACAGAAATGTTAACAAATTTGTATAACGGGTGTGGGAATGGCCAACAAGTTCCAAATAGAATTGAGTTACAAATCACCAAAAGTAGTAACACAGGATAGTAAGTTGATTTTTTAAAAATGCACAGACATTTTAGAATATAACTTGAAAGCAGAGGAAGTTATGTAGATTTTATAGAGAACCTTCACATACCACATTTAGAATAGAATAATAGTTCAATACACTGCACTGGAGAAAGTGCAAAAAGGACTTACAGAGATGTAGCTGGAACTGACAGGCCATAACAACTAGGAAATACTGAATTTGGTATGTTCCCAGATGACCATTCAAGGTACATTGGGATATCTGCCTCCTCTACCTACATGTGTTACTGGGTTAGGGTTAGTTCAGTGAATTTGCTGCCACCAATCCTCATTTACCTTTCCCGAGTCTTGGACCTATCTAGTGATTAGAGGATACACCACTATTGAGTATCTACTGTGGAGGCATTGTTCTCATATAGGAAGATTTACTGTATGATAGCAATAAGTACAAACACATTTGGCCAGCATATTTTCTAAGACCTTGGTGAGCAGGCACAGATAACCCTGCTTTATTCAAAAGCTGGAGTAGATTGCTTTGTCTCCACTTACAGACTGTGTGACATTAATGTGAACATTAATCTCCTCAGAATTTATCTAAAATTATATCAACCTTATACAACACTGAACAGCTGGTGGCTCTTTCCTCCAAAAAAGCAAGAGACTGAGAGGTGACTTGGGAATAGAGATCTTTAACTAGTGAAGGAGTCTGAAAGGAGAGCATTAAAGAGTGGGCATTTCCAATTGTTGGGGTATCCAGAATGACAGGCACTAATTGTAAGGCAATCACTATTGTACCAAATAAAAAATCCAGCAGAAACATCTTTCCTCAACGTGGTGAGAAGTGGAATTTGTTGCTACATGGACCGGTTGAAGAGTACAGCGTAGATGTACTTAAGTGAAAGCTGGTTAAGTAAATGGGAGAGAAAGGAATAGAAGGATATGTTGATCAAGTTACATGAACTAAGATGGGAGGAAGCTTATGTGGAGAATAAACACTAGCATGTACCAGTGAGAGACTTTAATGGGCACATTTTCTCTGATTTCATAATACAACTTATACGATGATATTAATGTATTCTTATGTTCCATGTTCAACTTCCAAATGGAACTTCGGGAATCAGAATATGGGGTGTTTTATAAATTCTACCTGTGCATACTCCATAAAGTCATTGAATCCGCCCAACAGTAATCCCTTTCCTCCACGGTCCACAAGTTCTCGCCATATTATCGGGGATTTTTGATGCACCCAGCCATTTTTTTTACATAATGCTTGAAGCCATGACTAGAGAGAGTCAGAGAGAGAGAAGCATGAAGACACGGAAGTTATCTGCTTTCTTGATTCACAAAGTCAAACACAAATATTTGTAGTTAAGACAATGCAAACTATTAAAAAGATTCTTCTTTGAGTTCTTGCCTGAAAACAGGTCCAGCCTACAGTACCCTGACCTCAACTAAGGATAGGGGCCTTCAGCTCATGTCCTCTGCTAGGCACTGACCCTTCACATAATTGCAACCTCCCTATATTATTGTGAAGGCTATTTCAATTAGTAATATAGGAATTTAGCAATGTTAGGTATTTCAACTGAGACAATATAATCTTTACAGAACCTAACCATAGCTTTTATTTTGGAATTGTATGGAAAATCTGATTCACTTAAAATTGCTCGACCTAAAATTGCAGTTTTCAAGGAATCCAACATAATTTTCATTGAGGACCTATTGCATAAAGTAATATCAAAAAGCATCAATACTTGTTAGCTTGTTAGCTTTCTGAATTAATTTCTGTAACAACTTATGGACAGATCTGTTGACTGGATTCAATTAAGAAGCAATTTATAATCAATTAACACTAAACAACTGCTACCTATGTGCTACATGGTGGAAGAACTCTTGGGTTGACTCATAATTTGATGGTGGGCAAAGCCAATCTGGTGTGTGTAATAGCACTTCTGGGTACAGACAAAAAGGAAAAAAAAAGTGAAAAAAAGAACTTGTGGATTTGAGAGACGGTGCTGAGGAAGCTTCAGTGAACTGCTTTCTTCATTCCTATTGATACCTCCTCCAAATGGCACAGTACAGCTACAACAGCTATGATTCTATTAAGTCATAGTGCAATGCAAACCAAGACTTATCATTGAGGGGTTAATACAACCAGGCAAGGTGAGGATTCCGCCACTAAAATGAAAAATGGAAAGCTGGTTGTTCTTGGCTGCCTAGACAAGTCACTGAACACTTTGTTGTCTTCTTTCAGTTTTCCAATATGCTCAAAAGCCACATTGTATATATGGTCAAGTTAGTTCTTATCCTGTGCTTGAAAATCGTCTTGTGATTAGAATAACTTAATGGCTAAAATATTAATAAATATCGTGATACCAACAACAAAGTTCAGAATAACTCAAAGTACTTTGGATCCTTGTGAATTATTAACATTGACAATTTTCCCTGACAATCGCCACCTTCATATACTTCTGCTCAGTGAGACATAAGTGGGATATTTAAGTGTCCAAGATTCTTTCTCAAGGACAATGCCATATATGCTATTTCTGCTCATAGATAGTTGTACTTCTCTAGTGGTTAATTCTTCTTTACCCCAAGTCATTGGCATGTGCTGGTTGGTGAGATAGTGTTGATACTATGTACACTTTCAAAAAGGAGGTGTGCTGGTTTTTCACTGGAACAGAGATCACAGCTTATCTTGGTACACACATATTCTTATAGATACACATTGCTGCCATATAGTATGTTAATGATGTAATGATATAAAGCTTGCAGCAAGCACTTACAAATAAAGTGGATACACCTGCCCAAATAAATGAGTGACACTGCAACTATAACAGATAAGTTTGTTACTATAACAGATCAGAAAAAATATATAGTATCAGAATTTATGGAACGGTATTAAATCTGATCAACCTCAGCCTCTTGAATATCAATTTCTACATGCTGGTAGTTTGTTACAAAACTCAGACAAGTACCCTCTGAAATGATCAATGATGACATTTCTTACCTTAGCTTTCTGAAGAAATTTTATGAAAACTTACGAACAGTTCTTACAGTTAATAGCAATTTAGACCAAAGGTACACAAAGGAGACTTTACAATTTGCAAAGAGAGAAGAGTTTCATCTTATCATTCCATGCTAACTTGGAATGAAAGAGAAAAGATAGAATGCTGAATTATGGCTCCTTCCAAGAAAAATTGCCTTTATATGTTGTTAAATTATTTTAAAGACAGCTGGGCCGCTAAAGCACTACAAATGGCATTCAACTCAAATTTTGCTTATTTGGTCCAGTGCGGACATTATTTTTATTTCAAAAGTATACTTTATTCATGTATATGTGCTGCACAGTAGCACATGAAGAAAACAAATAAACATTGGAGTTTGATTCTATCCAACAAACAAAATCAAAGGTATTTCTTACTTGTGCAGGATTATATTTACATATATTTGAGGTACCAGGAGGAACTAATAACAGAACAGACCCCCAGTTTACTTCGGCAGAAAGACCTCAGACAGTGGTTTTTCCCCACTGTGCCTTGGTGGTAGTTGCTCCAAGCTTTAGTACATCCCATGGGCCTGAATTACTCAGAATTTCAGGATCTTGGATCCACTACAGCCTCATTCTCACCTACTCCTTTTGAGTATATCCATTATGTTCAGTACCAAAACTGGCAGCAAAAAAAAATTACACCAATTGAATGCCATAAACCATGAGATTCAAAGAAACACAAATTTCTTATGTGAAATACAGCTGATTTATTCTTTTTCAGTAATAATGAAACAGCTTTTCTGCATTCCAATCTACAATACTGACCTGCCAATTGTCAGGTGATTGGACAATTTTAAAGACGTGGAAATCTGGCAAGTTTTTCTGAAGATAATCTGCCAATAGTTCTGCCTTGGCATAATAACTGCAGTTTGCTTTACCTGCAAAAACCAAAACATAACAAAGTTTAAACATAACATATTTAAATATAACATTTAAACTGCCGCAAGAACATCACTATAGGATAGACAGAGTCAACTGGTCCAACGCAGCTGTTTATTTTCACAGATCAACCTCCCTACCATCTTCTCTCCACTAACCCTCAAACCCTTCACTCTCCATCATTCCATCAAGTTGTACCTTGAATCCACTTACATCATCTACTTCAAAGGTTTTTTCTATTCCGATTGTATAGCTTTGGAAGGAAAATTATCTGCCACGTTTCCCATAGTGACCACATTTTGAAAGTGGGGCTATTAAGCATTTCATGATATCTTGAGCTTGTGAAAGATGCTAAAAAATATTCAAGTCTTTCTTTCTTTCTTTTTGGCCAGCTTGTAAAAGTGATAATCCTCTCTACTTTTCTTTCCTAAACTTGAAGACAGCGTCACAGTTACTGCAATACAGTTTCACGGGCACTGGAAGGCTGTCACCTCAGGATCATTGCTGAACTATCTGCTATTTTTGAATAATATTACTATTCCCTTATAATCAGACAGTTAGAGATGCAAGCATAGATTCTGATGGAACTCCAAAGCAGTACGGAGACAGTGCTGCACTGATGGAGGTGCTGGCTGGAGGTGTCAGAAGAGACATTAAACCAGTGCCTGCCCTCTCTAGTGGCTAAACAAAGAAACTGCTTCACAGAGCGAGAAACCCAAGTTTGATTCCAGGCTTGGGTGACTGTCAGTGTGAGGTTTGGATGTTCTTCCTTTGTCAGTGTGGGTGCTCTGGTTTTCTCCCACAGTCCAAAAATGTACAGATTAGGTAGATTAGCCATGCTAAATTACCTTGTAATGTCCAGGGATGCGTAGGCTAGATGGATTAGCCACGGGAAATGCAGAGTTAAGGAGATAGGCTGGGGGGGTTGGTCTGGGTGGGATGCTTTTCGGATGGTTGGTGCTGACTCAATGAGCCAAATGGCCTCTATTTGTACTGTAGGGATTCTATGATTTTCCTGTTGTACTGGGCTGGCGCATACCCTACCAATCTTCGCATAAACCAAATCATCCACTGACATTTCCGCCACCTCCAAAAATACCCCTACACCAGAGATATATTTCCCTCCCCACCCCTTTCCGCAAAGACCGTTCCCTCCGTGACTACCTGGTCAGGTCCACGCCCCCCTACAACCCACCCTCCCATCCTGGCACTTTCCCCTGCCACCGCAGGAACTGTAAAACCTGCGCCCACACCTCCTCCCTCACCTCTATCCAAGGCCCCAAAGGAGCTTTCCACATCCATCAAAGTGTTACCTGCACATCCACTAATATCATCTATTGTATCAGTTGCTCCCGATGCGGTCTCCTCTACATTGGGGAGACTGAGCGCCTCCTAGCAGAGCGCTTTAGGGAACATCTCAGAGACACCCGCACCAATCAACCAAACCGCCCCGTGGCCCAAAATTTCAACTCCCCCTCCCACTCTGCCGAGGATATGGAGGTGCTGGGCCTCCTCCACCACCGCTCCCTCACCACCAGACGCCTGGAGGAAGAACGCCTCATCTTCCGCCTCGGAACACTTCAACCCCAGGGCATCAATGTGGATTTCAACAGTTTCCTCATTTCCCCTTCCCCACCTCATCCTAG